>NW_025920104.1:2614568-2840909 GCF_902686445.1 Sciurus carolinensis
CCAAACCATAACACTTAGGAAAACAAAAGTTATATAAATGGGGAAATCTTTGGGACATAGGATTAAACTAAACATTCACAAATTTGCCAAAAAATTTCAATCTAGAATAGGAAGGAATAATACACTTATAAACATCTACTCAGTTAAGACCCTGGTTAAGTAGATAAAAAAGACAAGTTACAGGCTGAGTGGAAATACAAACTTGGTGTGGTGACTATGCCTGTCATCCAAAAATATGGGAGGTTGAAGCAGGAGGAATACCTCAGTTTTAATTCAAGGACAGCCTCAGCAAATTAGTGAGATCCCAATCTTAAAAATAAAATTAAAGAAAGAAAGAAAGAAGAAAGAAAGAAAGAAAGAAAGAAAGAAGAAAGAAGAAAGAAAGAAAGAAGAAAAGAAAGATAGAAAGAACTGGGGAATGTAGATCAATTTATAAAGATTCCCAGTGTTCAATCCCAGGAAATCCCATGCTAAAAAAGAAAGAAAATGCAAAGCACACTTGGAGCATATGACTACTATCTTAAGTGTGTCTTAAGGTACTATCTTAAGGTCTTATCAAAATTCAACATAAAATAAAACAAACAAAGCTTAAAGAAAATGCCAAAAGACTTGAGGGGGCATGTTCTATGAGAATACAATCACATGAAAGGAGTTCAATTCTTGGGAGAAATCCTAGTTCTTGGCTTGCAGCAGTTAATATCTCAAGTTTGTAAACTTGCAGAGAGGAGCATTCCTCTCTGACCACCTAGGAATGTAAACAACTGCCCCAAGTTGACCTAGTGTTACCAAGGAAACCTGTATAGGAGTCTGGTGGTCTGATCCCCTGTGGCATATTGTGATTGGGCAAGAAACTTATAAAATGTATGGTTTTTCCTGCAATAAATCAGTTTGCAGGCTGCTTGCCACAAGCCTGCTCCTACCCAAGTACCAGGGTCTGGGCTCTGACTCTGCGGCTCTTACCTATGCCTGAGCTAGCCTGGCACACCCTACATTCAATGTCCTTAGGCATGTGAATTCCTGAACTAAAATGAGTGGGCAAATGGTTGAGCCAAAAGACTGGTACAATCATGGACAATGACACCACATATTAAAGAGAAAATGAACTGTTGACATGTAACAGCTGGGACAAGTACCCAGAGACTCATGCTGAAAACATTTGAACCATAACACACCATCTGAATCCACTGAAGCAACACTGGTGAGATGACCAGCTCACAGACACAGAGGACAGCTTCATGTATGTAAGGGGTGAAGGATGTAGCAGGGCTGGGTAGGGGCAGAGGTGAAGAGAAAGGGAGAGAGGAAGGGCTCTCAGCACTGGAGGCCTTCTGCATTCTGACAGTGCTGCTGACAGCACCTGATGAGGCCACAACACAGGGTTTCAAATGAGGTCACCCAGGAAGGCTGGGTAAAGGGCACCAGGTCTCTCTTTACCATTTCTGACTCAGTGTGGGTCTTCAATTTTCTCAGTATAAAACATTTACTACTTTTAAAGAGCTCAGGCTATAGGACAAAACTAGATGACCCTGCTGGCAGGGTGAAAAATACTGAATTAATAAGAGGTGAATGATCCAAGCACAGAGCCTGGCACAGAGATGAACTCCCAGGTGGCTGTCAGAATGAGCAATGCTCAGCCTCAAGGTGGTGGGTGGGTCATGCATAGCCAGGGTAGTTAGTCTGGTGGGAGTCAGCCAAGGGTTACTGGGTGACATTAGTTCAAAAATGGTTTCCATGTTTCTCACCAGACAAGTGACTTGCTGGTGGCACCATTTACTGAGTAGGTGTGGGGTGCAGTGTTCTGGATGTGGTGAGTCTGTGCTCACTGGGAGACACTAGAGGCATCATATTTCAGCTGCATATGCAGGTTGGAGTTTTGAAATCTACCCTGTGAGAAATTTTAATGGAACTTCAGACTCATGGTTGTAGCATAGGAGTAAGTCTTATCCAGGAGGTTCAGAGGAGAAAAACCAGCAGCAAGCATGCAAGGTGCCTTTCACAAGACAAGAATGAGACATTGCAAGAAAGAGCCACTGGACAAGAGTGGAAAGGTGCTGCTCATCTTCCTTTCACTACAGCTTTAAATTAGAAGAAACAAAGGGCACAGTCAGCACTGCTCATCAACAGCAGCTGTGAACCACTAAAAGTGACCACAAGAGTGGGGGAGGGCCGGTCCCTGCTTGATCCTCAGTATGAACTTCCATGGTATCTGTGGTCCCCCAAACTCCACTCTTTTTCTCCCAAGCCCTCAAAATAAACTTTGAAATTGGTTGAGTTTCCAACTGGGGAGAATCTGTAGAGAAGGCACCCCAGTCTGCTCCTACAGCCTGCCAGCCCCATGGATTCTCCTAGCACCCACACCTGCCCGTACTTACACAGAGTTGCCACTTCTTCTCTGGGGGTAATTTTCTCAGCCAATCAGAGTGCACCACCTGGCTCCTATCTATGCTGCCAGTCTTGGTCACCTTGAGCATGGAGTTGGGAGCAGAGCCTGGGGAGAGCAGTCCCATACACATCTATGTGAGCAGGTCCTCCCCTAACCACAAATGTGGCCCCCACCATGATCCCCTGGCCAGTGCTCCCTTATGCACAGCAGGAGATCACCAGGTTTCTGTGAGTATCACCCTGCAGTGCTCTCAGAAGAAGGGGGAGGAGGCTGAATGCCCACTGGTTCTTGTGGGGTGGGGGGATGGGAGGGGTTGGAGCTAAGAGAAGGAGTCACATCTCTTTACAACTGATGGAGTATTCATAGAAAGTGGACAGGTAGGGGTCCGAAAATATCTTGTCTTCCTGTCCATTTCCAGAATTTTAAATTCCAGCAGGTCATGGTCCCACCCCAATCAAAGGAATTTCACTCTTTCAATCAGTTTGTAAAACTGAAACCCTATCCCATTCCTGGCCCTCCCAGTCACTCTGGGAGAATTCTGAGTTTGTTCCCTTGGCTAACTTCCTTCAATAACCAGTGTGATGCTGGAGACACAAAACACCATATCTGTGAGGCTGTAGCCTGGACCAGACATCACCTAAACTTTGCAGAGGGCCAGCATCACCAGAAATCCTTTGACTTCTGGTTTGGATGGGTTTCAGGACCCCCACAAGCACCAAAACCCAGGGGTGGTTATGTCATTCATAGAAAATGGAGTAGTATTTGCATGTAACCCTCATAAACCCTCCTGCATGCTCTAAACCACATGGACATTACATATAATACCCAGTAGAATACAAACACTATCTTACAGGTTAGGCAGTAATAACAATGAAAATTGTACCTATTTATTTAGTACAGATAGAATTGTTTCTAGATATTTTGCAACTAAGGTTGGTTGGATATGATGATGTGGATCTGCACATACAGAAGACCAGCTATATCCTAAACCTCTGAGAGACATAAATATCTAAACATTTAAAAATCTAAACATTTAAACTCAAGAAAAATCAGTAGAGGTGATCCAGCCTAAGAAATGTGGTGTTTACTTCCCTCATATCCTAGTGCCTGTGCTGAGTCCGACGGTTGCAGCACCCTAGAAATCTGCCTGGTTTTGCTGCAGCTGAGGTGTATGATGAAGTCAGATGCACCGTGCTCATCTTTCTCAAGAGTTTGGTCTTTTGCAGACCTATGGACATTATTGCAACTTTACAAGACTGGCAGTTAGTTGGGGATAAGTCACATTCTGCCAGAAACAGCTCAGTGTCATTTTCCCTTAAACACAAGGTCCTGGATTGTTGTTTACAATTCCATATGGAAATATAGGGTCTTGAAAGGTTAGTGTGACTCCAGGTCTTCGTGTACACATCCTTCTTCTCTGGCTCTCCCACCCCCAAATTAATTTCCATTTGGAAGCTAATTTAGTATTTAGACCACTGAAAGCCTAACCAAGACAATTCTTTTGTAACTAACAAAGAGTCCCAGCCAATCACAGCAGGAAGATCTGAACTGACCAAATGAGACAAACACCAATTGCAACATGCAAAGCTGACTTTGTTAACATTTGAGATGTTTTGTACCTTGCAACCTTTTTCTGTGTGTAAGTGCTGCCTGATCCTGTGCCTCTACTCTTTTTCCTGTGCTCCTGGATTGCAACTTATGACTTGTTCAACAAACTGCTTTGTTTAACTGGTTAAAAGTTCTTCATTTAAAGTGACTTTGGATCTAAACTAAAGTTTATGAATTTAAATATAATTATGTTTCAGTGATACAACTTTGATGTTTATAACCTATTTGCATGCTGAAGAAATCTAATAATTTTTAAAGTAAAACTACTGCTTATCAGTGTTTGTGGAGAATAATATGGTATTGAAGATTATGCCTTCTAAAAATAAGCAATATTTAATTTGAACAAAGAACACATCATCCACATCTTATGAAAATAATCCAAATCTTATAAACATTAAACATGTCAACATTCTTTTTTAAAAAATTATGAAGAAAAAATAACTCAAAATAATAAACTACAGAAAATTATGTTGAAACTAGTGTTTAGCTTTTAAGACTGCATTACTGACTTTGGCAAGTTTAATGCTACATGACATGCTAGTAACATTCACATTCTATGATTCATCATTTTACATGGTTTTGCTGGGAATTGTACCCAGGACTCCATGCATGCTAGTTAAACCACCACTAAGATACATACCTCAGCTTCTAATATTAACTTTTAAAACAGATTCTGTTCATTTTTGATAATATAACAAATCACTGGTAGTTTCCAGTTTCCCATGTTTTAAGACCTTAAATTATAGAACTTCAAAAATGTGGTTGTAGTGAGCTCATGCATCAATAGTGCAATTGAAACAATTTATAAGATCATGAAGCAAAAAAGGAATAAATGGAGATTACAAAGGCAGACTTGAAGCAGAATTCATTCTTAAATCAGCTTTAGTATTAATTGCATATGATAAGATTACCTGCTTAATATTTTAATGTTTAAACATTGGACATAGTGGTTTTTGAGACATCTAGATTAACAAAGTGCAATGCATCTTTGTTTTTTCTATTTCTGGAGCTTCTTGTTTCATTTTAGTTAATTTGTAATTGCTTTGTAATTAGCTCCTCTCTATTCAAAATGTATTTGTAAAATGTCCTTTTCCATAGGTTGGCTTTTCAAACTTCCAATGGCATTTAAAAAAACAATTTTTAAATTGTGCTATATTAAGAAACAGTGATTTTGCTAGTTATGCCTTTTCATTTAAAGAATTGCAACTAATAAGTCCATGTAATTTTCAATGTTCTAGCTAATCATAAATTGTCTATCCCATGTAAAAATAATTTTATTGAGTAATGTCAGAAGTATTTAAATCTCACTTAAATTCTGAATAATGTGAAAAACCTTTTTGCAAATATTGTGCTAATATAAAAATAAGAAAAATAATGCTTTCAGGCAAAGTAAGAGCAAGATACTTCAGAAATCTCCTAAGATTAAACAAAGTGGTCAAGAAATAATAGATGAGAAAACACTTTATAAACATGGTAACAAATCCATGAAACATGAACCTCTATGAAAAATAGTAGACTGTATCCCCAAGATGGGACTCTGATCCCCACAATGCTAGAAAAGTCTGGGAGGACAGTGTTTATATGGTGTCTGGAGGACACATCAACAATGCATGTCTGAGTGGCAACTCATGTGTGTGCCCACCCAGCAGAACATGGGAGCCCTTTCCTCATACTATTGTTGTAGGCCCATGAAAACCAAGGCATAAGGAGTGCATCATTGATGGGAAATAGAATTTTTGATTCTGTGTATCCAAGCAGCCTGCAGAAGTTCCACTTATTTCTCTATGATTTCTACTACTAAAATTCAGGCTCAGGACTGTTGCATCTTGGTGACAGATGTGCATGTCAGAAATTTCTCTTACATACTTTGTTCTCATCAATGATGTTAGTGTATGACATCACCCCCTATTCTCTTTATCACACAGCACTAACACATTTTGCACATCATACCTCTAAGTCCATGGTCAGTAAATTAGGTCCACCCAACAGCTGTCCATCAATGTCACTGAGAGCAATCTAATGTCTGCAGCAAGTACTTTCCTTTTGAAGACTCAGTGACAAATCACAAGCACAAGAATAGCACTTTCATTAATACTCCATTTTATTAAATTGCCTAAAAAAGGAACAATATCACTGAGGTCCTCAAAGAGAAAAATGTTAGAAGAAAGGACATGATTAGATAAAATTGCTTTTAAATGAAAAATTAATATTGTGACATTTATTAGGGCTTTTACCCCTTCACCCTACCAGGATAAAAGAAGATGGAAAATCCTCTGCCTAGGTGCACCAACAGCATTTGCCTACCTAGCTTGCCTTGCAGACCTGCAGGAGGAGTTGGTCAACAAGAGAAAAGTCTCCTGGACATTACAAGAGCAAGGTCAATAGTCCACACACACTGTGTGTTGCAAGAATCATTCTTGTCAGTATGAAGGGATGCCCCATCATAATGACTAGTACTAGATGTCCCAGTGTAGGGGATGCCTATCCCATTAATGTGGGGCTTAGTCTCCTGGAGGGTTAGATCTTCTGAGTGAGGCTTAACAGGTGGGATAGGATGCACTAGCCAGAATCCTCAGGGATGTGTGTTGGGTATGTGACATGCAGATCCTGGGAGCCTCTGCATGAGGGTCACACAAGAGTGATGGTTAACAATGCTAGAATCCTCAGGGAATTGTGATGAGCATGTGGTACAAAAATCTCAGGTGCCTCTGGGTATTGCTGCTGAGAAAGGATGGGCTGCACTACCCAGAATCCTCAGGGTGCACTATGAGCATGTGTGTTTCAGCTCCCAGGAGATTTTGGGTGAAGGCTGTATATGAAGAATGAGTTATTCTGTTCAGGTTCCTCAGGGGTGTGTGGTGAACATGTGGTCTGCAGCTCCCAGGAGCCTCTGCATGAGGCCTACAGTGTAGAGATGATGAGTACTACACAGAATTACCAGGTTGCATTTTGAGCATCTGTTCTGCCCTCCCTGGAGCCTAGAAGTGAGCCTTCAAGGGAAGATTGCACTACCCAGAATCCTCAGGGTTTCTTATGACCATGTGACTTGCAACTCCCTAGATTCTCTGAGTGAGATTTGCCCAAGAAGGATGGCCGCAATCACCACGGGTGCCATATGAGAATGTGCCCTGAGTTCACAGGAGCCTCTGCATGAGGGCAGCAGAGGAGAGATGGTCTGCACTGCCCAGAATTGAGGGATGTGTAGTGAGCATGTGGACTGGTGCAGGGATGGCACTATTCCACCTTATCACTGGGTGTGATTATATTTTAATTTTTCCATGTATTTCCTAAGTTTATTTACTTTGTTCTGAAATATTACACACAGTGGAAGAGCCAGAATGGGTTTAATGTTTTCTCCATTGCTCATCACTTAGGGTGTTTCTAGTTTTTCAGCATCTTGGATGGTATTGATGCCAACAACTTGCCACCAGGCAATTTCCTGCCTCTCTTTCCTTCCTGCCATCCCTGCTCCATGCCTCCTTGCCTTCCCCCTTCCTCCCTGCCCCCACCCACATCTGCTTACCATCCACAATCAACAGGCTCTACTCTAGGCACTGTGCAAAGGTCTGTATAGTGCCCAGCCCAGTCTTAAAGCTTCTCATTCTCTGGTGAAAATGAGGCAGTTTTTAAACCTTAGGTTTAGATCCAGAGAGTGTGGTAGAGTCATTTGGTAAACCACAGAGTGTGGCAAGATGTGTTTGGGCTGTGGGAGAATGAATTGCAGAGGAGAGGGTCTTTGGGTTCCCAGGACTGCCCATGGCCAGAACAGGACCCCAAATGTGGAGTGTGCCTGATTTCATTTCAGACATACCTATTGGCTACCTTCCCCTGTGTCAGAGCTGAACCTCCCTCAGTGGACAGGTTGCAGTAGTCCTTTCATCCTGGAAAAGCCTTCTGTTCCACCCAACTGTGGTGTTCTTCATGTAGCTGTGCTGGGACCTGAAATGATCTGCACCCTCTTCCTGCTGTGTATGATCCCCTTTTGGTTCTGTAATATATTTTCATGGTTGCATCACTGACAACTTGCTGCTCAGAACCCTTGACAAAGAAGGTGAATCAATACTGAAGCACAGCTTTAGGGTACTCCTCACCCAGTCCTTCCTGAAACCAGGACCAGGGCAACCTTATGTCCACCTGGGACAGAGTAAACCAGGTGGATCTTCGTAAACACCCTATGATGGGCAAGGAACTCAGCAAATGTATGAAATCCCCTTACCTTGCCCTCAGCATGATAATCAGAGTATGAACCAGACTCCTGAGGCCTTTGCCATGTCCCTACCACACTCTACATCATTCACCCTCTATTCTTGCTGCTGAGTCCCTGGGATTCCTACAACTTGCAGCAGGCCCCTGGGCTTCTTCAATGCTGTCCTCTGGAAAAATCCCCTACCCACACTTCCCACTTTATTTTGTCATCTTCTGATGGTCCTGCAGGTCATGGCCCAGCTGATCAAGTGCAGGGCACACTGACCTGTTTCTCCATAGTAACCTGCTCTCTCTCTATTCAGCATATTGGATGACAATTTTCTGCTAGTCTTCTTTCTCCCTTGCTAGCTTGCAACTCCTGAGGACCCATAATACTTAGTATTGTAGATTCCCAAGTATGGTAAACATTCATTAACTATTTGTAAAAGAACACCTCTGTGGTAATGGGAGACAGAGACATGTCTCTAATCCCAGGTGAAATCTGCAAGAGGAAGCTTAGGATGTGAATCCTCTGGGGATGATCCCTGGACAGTGGGTTTGCTCAAGAGCAGGACAAACCTTGTATCAGAGGACAAAGGCAAAAGGCTCACTGGTTTTGGACTTCTCTTCAGGGAGCATGGACCACATCTGATAAAATCATTGACTCCAGAACCTGCAGAGATTGAAGATACTGTCTACTGAATGAAGGAAACTTGTACAGGTCAGAGTTGATTTCCTGACAGCATGGTACAGGTGATCACCCATGCAAAGCCACTGCTGGTGACAGTAGGATGTCATGTTCTCAGGTAGTCTGGCCCTGTGGCTGCTCAACAGAAGGGCTTTGCCCCTGTGAGACACAAGGACAGAGTGAAGAAATGGGTCATTTTTCAGAGGACATTGGCCTGAGGTCAATTTGCTTCCAACATCAGAATAATCCTCCAGGGTTTATGATGTAACTCAGAGATCAGCCTGTTTCCAGAGAAGGGTCTAACCTATGCTTGGGTGGCAGGAAAGCCTCCTAGGCCATGGAACTCCTGCCTTTCAGTAAGCTGCTGTGGAGAGGCGACTGTACCCATCATGACCGTGCACTGTGTCCTGAAATTCCACAGTATGGGTGCATTCTGTGTCTCAGTACATTATCCCTGATAGAATTCACAGAATTCTGGCAGACTTTGCCTGGAACCCATCAGCCATCTGTACTTCATATACATCGATTAGATTCACTCTTAAAATCAGGTAAGTTCCCAATTCAGGGGAATGGGGAGACTCTGAAGAGGATTCTAAGTCTCAGTCAAAATCACCACCTTCTCCCTCTAAGTGTTCTGCCCCACCAAGCCCATATCCACAGTAGACCAGCAGTTCTGCAATCCTCTCCAACATGATGCTTCTTCAGTTTTTCTTTCTCCACATGTTCTACTTGTCTCCCTCTATTATTTATCTTTTTTCATGCAGTTTCTGATTTCTTTTTCTACTGCACTGTCTCTGAACCTGCAGGAGCATGTAGGTGCATGTTCATGGGCTGCTTTAAAATAAAGTGGTGTGACATCCAATACATAGGTCAAAGACTGACACCAGAAATACCTGATTTCAAATATCCCTCTCTTCAGTAGCTTTGTAACCCTTAGGAGGTTACAGTCCTCTCCTCCCTCTTTGGAAAAGTGCAATAAGTTATGCAAACCCAGATGGGGGCTGTGGAAAGCAAGAGAGGTTCCACCAGTGTGTCTGGGCCTGGTGGCCCTCCTCCAGCCCCTCACCTGGGTCTGCAGGGACCAGACAGCAGTCTATGAAGCTACTTTTCTGTTCAGGTGGACTCTTCATTTCTTCCTCCATCCAATCTCAGCATTTCACTCTTTGTTAGCTTGCCCCCAGAACTGGGATCTCAAATGGATCACAGGAAGTCTGCTGCTTAGCAGCCTGATCTTGAAAATACAGGTGATTTTTCTGATCAATTTGCCAAAGTTCAAAGGAAATCTTTCAACTTTAGAGCAAGAAGACTTCTCCAACACCTGGAGTTCAGGTCCATTGCCCCATGATCTCCAGGTCTATGTACAGAAGTGCAGTTTCATGTCCATTGTTGCAGAACTCCTCAAGAGATCCCAGAGACCATGACCTGGAATCCAAGTGTTCTCACAGCACTCCAGGTAACTGGACAGGAAAGCACTTGTCAACCCCATTCACAGCACTGAAATGACATTTCTTCCTGACCATTAGGACCCTAGGAAGTGACTTGCCTGAATTCCCATCACTGGTCAGTGGTAGAGACAAAAGGAAACCCAAGTTGAATGTTCCTAGGTCCAGCTTTCTCTCTGGTGACCTCAGGTTCTCCCTCCAGAGTTCTCACCATCTAACAATAGTCCTGAGATTCCTGATATGCTCTTCCTAAGTTCCTAATTATGCAGCTCAAGTGAGTGTAATCATAATTAAATTTTGTTACAGGGAATGAATTCAGATGGCTAATGGCATTATTTTTTAATACTAAGATTTGATCTATATATCCATTTAGGTATTTTATGTACTTCCTACAGTTGGGGATTGTTCTATCAAGTTTCATGCTTTCACATGATAGAAGACTTTTGGACCCAGGAATCACTTAAAATATTAGCCACATCTGATGGAGAAATTAATGTAATGATGCCACAGTTGAGTGCAGTTGAGAGAACAGAGTTCCCAATGCAAGCAGGGCAGAGGCTCCAGTCCAGGGGATGAGCTGCAACTTCCTGAGAAAGCTGCTTGTCCTCCTGAGCCTCACTTTCCTCCTTGGAATTACAAGAACATTTGAGTGCTCCTCAGATCATAATAAACAGCCCTCCCTATGATGGTGCTGTCCCTGGGGCAGGCTAAATCCCCACATCACCTTGTGGAGTCTTACCCACGTTATAACACAGGTCCTGAGAGGTTCTAAAGTAAAGCATCCATCAGAACTTTGCTCAGTGCAGCTTTTCCCAAGCTGAAGTCACTTTTCCCCATTTGAAATACATTTATTGAGAACCTGTGTTGTACCATGCACTGTTTCAGTACATGGGCCTCCAGCAGGAACAGAATATTGCAATCCTTTCCCACAAGGCACTTAGAGCTTAGCAGGGGACAGGAGTCCCAAGCAGAACAAGTAATAAAATGTGGCCATTCTATATGATCAGGTTATGGCTTATGATGCCCCATGGAGGAGTGCCAGCTAGGTGACACACATATTCTCCAAGAATAATTCTGATTAATGCCTTTGAATATGATATTGTTCAGAAATATGGTCTGGAACACTATACACAACTGTGCTGAGGGCTGCCTACCCCTGGAATTATCTGCTCCCTGTGAAGGTGCAAATGGATCTAGGCATTCACAATGGTCCCACAATAATTTATTACTCAGTGTCACAATCTAGCATGACTGGGTCTTCTTGAACTGGTTGCCAAGTTCTAAGCCAGGTGCTGAAGGACAAGACTTTGCTGTTGCCCTGGTTTCTGAGGGTCTTCCTGCACATAATAATGGCAAGATAAGCATAGGTCAAAGTCTGAAGTGCAGTGAGGCAAAAAGGTGGGTGTTAGGGGTCCTCAGGCTTGTGCCCTGCTCTTCTATCCTTGCTTGGTGCCTCTGTGCTCTCACTACCAACTGGACCTTGAATTTGTTACAATCACAATGCAGACATTAGTCTAGCTGCCTGAAAAGATGTTTCAATTTCAGGACCATCATGCTATATATTTCTGTGATGCTTTATTTGTTCACATTACAAATATACCTTAAGATTCCAGTGGTTCCTGGTCCGGGGTGAAGATCAGTAATCCAGAAATTTCTCTGAATATACTCCCTTTTGATAATGGCCTTGGCCAATATTTACCCTGGGTGAAGACCACCTGAACACACTGCAGATGCAGTTCACACTCTGGCTTTGTGCTCTTTTTAACTGTACCATTGCAGGGATATCTTGGGAACACCAAGGACATTTCCTGAGTTCTGCACCTATCTTTTGGACATAGGGGACCAGTAAATCCATTGGCATGGTACCATGGGATGGTGTTACATCATAAGGAAAAATGTTTTGTGTATATAACCCAGGATCCTATCCAGGAAATCTGAATAAAGGGAGATTACCATGACCTAACCAGTTCAGACATTAAGAGGAACTGGGCTCTTGTGAAGAGATTCAAAGTTGGAGAAGGACTTGGCATGAGAGAGATTTGCCCTTGTTGGCCTGCGTGATGGAGGGCTACAGTGAGGAAAAGAAAACTGTATCCAGGAGCTGAGGGCCACCCCTGCTCAGCCACAGTGCCACAACTTCCAGGGAAGTTCTCATTGAACCTGAGTCAGTCTGATACTTCTTTATTTGGGCCATAGACAAAAATGCAAATGACAGATGTTCAGCCTCATGAGACTCTGAGTAGGGAAGCTGTTCACACTGTGCTAGGGCTCCCACCCTGCACAGGTGTGTGCTACTAAGTGGGTGGTGTTGGTAGTGTATGGGGATTGGTTGCAGTATCTCAGTTTGATTTCTGTTGCTATGACAGAATAGCCAAGCTTGGCTAATTTATTAAGGTGAGAAATTTACTCACGTCATAGTTCAGGAGGCTGGAAATCCATACTCAGTCAGGTCATCTGCCAATGGCCTTGCTGCATCATAGCATGACAGAGAAATGGAAGGTCAAGGCAGGATGTAGAAAGACAGAACAGGAAGCCTGACCTTGCTTTCTTAGCAACTCCCTCCAAGGTAAGGAAACCAGGCCTATGAGAAAAAAACTCCTCCTAAAAATCCAGTTGCCTCTTCAAAGTTCTACTTGCAATCCTGCCACAATGGCCATCATCTTCAACACATACTGTGGAGAAGAAGCCACTCTCAAAGCAACAGCACACAGCAACTGAAAACTCAGTAATGGACCTGTGTACAGAATACTGCAGCAGTGAGTAAGACACATAATCTCCCAGGCAACAAGGACCCATGGACAGGGTCTGCTTCCAGGACCTTCTCCCCATCCAGAGATGAGCTAGCACCCAAATGACCAAGAACTGAGGACTTGGTGGTGGAGTTAGAGGTTAAAGAAACCAGAAGTGAGTGCTCTATCTGGGGAATAGATCAGTGATATCCTCTGAAGGGACCCCTGCAGGGAAGTATTCAGGAATTTTGCAAATGGTTGTTAAAGAGTTGTCAGCTTGAAACTGTCCATGGTGATGGTACATGACTCAGGGACATAGTGATTCTGCAGGCCAGGCTTGGTTTAAGCAGGGCAGTCAGGATGCGTGGCACACAATGGAATTAGTGATTCCTCAGATACAAGCAGAGACACAAAATGGATGAGCATTGTTTGAACTCTGCATGGGAAGGGTCCTTGTGTGATGGGCAGGATGAAATTTTGGAACCTTGGAGCCTGCATCTGGTGGTGAAATGCATGCTGTAGAGGGCCATTCAGACAGGCATGGAGTTGTGAATGGGTGTTGGGAATAATCATGGAGCACAGAGCCATGCTGGGCACATCAATCTCCATCATGAGATGCCTGCATGATGCCTTGTTGAGACAGCAGAGTACCTCTGTATGGGAAGGTCTGGACAGGTCCCAGAAACACACCACCAGATGAGGTGGGGGTTTAACACTCACGACTGTCCATCATATGAGAACCAGAGTCTTAGGGCACAATACACTGGGATGGGAAGGTAGATATCCTGGCCACATGGCAAAGAAGAGTGCTAATCGGAGCTCAAAGTCAGGCTCAACTCACCTGGTCCTGGGTGAATTCAGCTGCTTAGGTAACAGATGATTAACTGAACCAGGGGGACAAGAACTGCCTGGAGGAGTTTGCTTTAATTTCAGTCCTTTGCCCACTAGTGGAAAAAATAAATATTTATGAACATGTGTTTGCAGATGCATCTCAGCCCTGCCATGTGGTGTAAAAACAGCTGGTTGAATGGCCATGTGTTTATTGTCTACACCAAGTGCATTGAAAACATAAACCTGTACATAGAGAGAGGGGACAGGGGGTATACATATATTGTTTAAATTTCCTCTCAATTTTCCTGTTAACATAAAACTGCTTTAAAAATAGTCAAGGAAATGGAAGGCAAAGAGAAAGATCACTTTACTGCTTCATTAAAAAATGAGTCCTTGCCCTGAGTGTAGGAAATAATTTCCCATTTTTCATTCCTTGAGGATGAATAGATAGATTTTCTTAGATTAATTGAAAGGTGAAAACATCAAACTGATATATCTACAGTGTACAGACACTTCTGCCTATGATGTGAGATTACTTCCTACAAAATATTAAGGAGCATGATTCATACAGTCATAAAATTATTAATTCTGACAAACTCACAAGCTCACAAAACCACAGCATATATAGCAGGTGGAATATGTGGGCTGTGAATCATCTTATGTACCACAAAAGAAAATTCAGTAAACACAATTTTGCATGTCATAAAATCTTTGACATCAACTTCATGTTTAAAAACAGAATAAAGTCATATTCAAGAAAATACTCTTTTTTTGTGACTAGGGATTTAACCCAGGGTTGCTCTAACACTGAGCTACATTCCCAGTCTTTTTTTTATTTATATTGAAACTGGGTCTTGCTAAGAAGCCAAGGCTGGCCTCAACCTTAAGGTCTGTCCTCCAGCCTCAATATCCTGAACTCATAGAATTTCTGGAATTAATAGGCATGTACCATCATGCCTGGCTCAAGAATAAATACTTAAAAACACTAAAGTACAGTATTGTTGACTTCAACTGAGAAGGATTGCCTCAATTAGAGTTCCCAGACATAGAGTTTCCTGACTTAATCCCTGGTCATTTGTGGCCAGTGTGAACAAAGGACCTGACAGGGAAATTAAAAGAAAAAGCAGGGTACAACCATATAAGGAAAATCTTGACAATGTTCACAAAACCCACAATTCTGCAATCTAAATCAACACACCAACTTGGCCCTGAGACTTCTCTGTGAAGTCAAGAAACCTTGGGTAGGTGATCAAGAGATTGTGAAGTGTCTGATCATTCCTTAGCCCATTTATTTATTGGGTTATTTGTATTCTTGGTGTAAAGTTTTTTGAGTTCTTTATAGATCTGGGAGATTAGTTTACTATATGAAGTGTGTGGGGAAAAGATTTTCTCCTGCTCTGTAGACTCTCTCTTCACATTATTCATTGTTTCCTTTGCTGAGAAAAAGCTTTTTAATTTGGATCTATCTCAATTATTGATTCCTGCAGTTATTTCTTGTGCATTGGGACTCAAATGAGGGATGGGGAGGGGTCAATGGAAGGAAAGATAATAGAATTGAGACAAATATTATTACCCTTGTACATATATGATTATGCAAATGGTATGAATCTAACTTGTATACAACCAGAGGAATGATAGTTGTACTCCATCTGTGTACAGTGAATCAAAATAAAAAAGAGAGATTTTGAGCCAACAGCCAGGCTCTGTAGGACACCTGGCCGGACTGACTGAGCTCCTTCTCCAGGATCCCTCAGTCCTGACCAATCTCTCCCTGCCTCCAGAGTCCTCACATCTACTGAATGCTACCTGCTGCCAGGACCCCCAGACCAACTGACTGCATCCTATCACTGGGATATCAGACCAACTGATTGCACCTGGGCTCCAGGATCCTGCAACCACACCAAACACACCCAATCTCCAGAAAACCTACCTGACCAACAGTACCATTCCTCCAGGACATCCAGCCGACCACATTCACACACTGAGATGCAGCTCCCCATTTGGTAACACATTTGGAAGCCAGAGCAGCCAACTTGAATAATCCTAGAAGCCATAGCTATGATCACTAGGTGGAGGAAATCCCATACTGAGATGCCAGCTGGAGACTTAAAGCTCATTGTCAGGTACCTCTTATGCATCAGGCTACTGAAAACTGGGAGGTTTGAATACTATATGACAGTTATAGTGTAGATGTTCTTTGTTCTCCTTATTGAACAATTTTAAGTTTTTATTTACATTTTTGCTCTCTTTTCCTTTTGTTTACCTGTTCTCTCAGAGTCTATTTCTCCCTTTTTGCATGCTAACATACAATTACTTTTGATTACACTCTCACACTTTCTATTACCTAGAACTTCTGTATATTCTTTTCTTATCCCATTAACAGCTACATCTACATCTCTCTGCATCCTCTTTGTCCTCCATTACAAACTCCAGACCTTATTGCAAATCTGTTTGTTATACTGAAGAAAATATTTGAACCATTCTGTTTATTATGACAATTTTGTTATTGTCCTCATAGGGGCTATTTGGTATAGGATTGCATAGTGTCTGAATTGGGCACTGCGAATACTGATCTCCCCTTAAATAGAAGGTTTTGGAAACCTATAGGGCCACTATAAGCCTATAGGGGGAAATCTGCAATACCCCAGATGTGCACTGGTAGAGGGGAAGATACATGAACAACATGAAAAGCCAAGGGAAGAAAATGATCCAAACAAATCTAGATTCTATATTAATAGAATCCAATGACAGCATGGTAGGAGAAATGTCAGAAAAGGACTTCAGATTATACATGATTAAGATGATTCACAAAGCAAATGATGAGATAAGAGAGCAAATGCAGGCAATGAGTGATAATACCAGTAAGCTGAAAGAGCAACTGCAGGAAGCAAAAGATCATTTCAACAAAGAGATAGAGATTCTAAAAATAAAAAATAAAAATCCGTGAAATGAAGGAAACAATAAACCAAATAAACCAAATAAAAAACTCAATGGAAAGCATCACCAAAAGACTAGACCGCTTGGAAGACAGAACCTCAGACAATGAAGACAAAATATTTAATCTTGAAAATAAAGTTGCCCAAACAGAGAAGATGGTAATACATCATGAACAGAATCTTCAAGAACTATGGGACATCATGAAAACACCAAATTTAAAAATTATTGGGATTGAGGAAGGCACAGAGACACAAACCAAGAATTAACAACCTATTCAATGAAATAATATCAGAAAATTCTCCAAACCTGAAGAATGAAATGGAAAATCAAATACAAGAGGATTACAGAACACCAAATGCACAAAATCACAACAGATCCACACCAAGGCACATTATAATTAAAATATCTAACATTCAAAATAAAGATAGGATTTTGAAGGCCATGAGAAAAAAACATCAGATTACATACAGGGGGAAACCAATACGGATAGCAGCAGATTCTCAACCCAGACTCTAAAAGCTAGAAGGGCCTGGAGCAATATATTTCAAGCTCTGAAAGAATCCTATACCCAGCAAAACTAACCTTCAGATTTGAAGATGAAATAAAATCCTTCCATGATAAACAAAAGTTAAAAGAATTTACCAAAGAAAGCCTGCACTACAGAATGTTCTCAACAAAATATTCCATGAGGAGGAAATGAAAAACAACAATGTAGGTCAGCAAAGGAAGGAACAGCCTTAGAGAAAAACCACTCAAAGGAGAAACCAAGCCAACTTAAAAGCCAAAAATAAGCCCAAATGACTGGGAATACAAATCATGTCTCAATAATAACCCTGAACATTAATGGTCTAAATTCATCAATCAAAGGCATAGACTGGCAGAATGGATTAAAAAGAAAGACTCAACATTATGCTGCCTGCAAGAGACTCATCTCATAGAAAAAGACATTCACAGACTAAAGGTGAAAGGATGGAAAAAAAGCTACCATGCACATGGATGCAGTACAAAAGTGGGGATTTTCATCTGTATATCAGATAAAGTGGACTTCAAGCCAAAGTTAGGCAGAAGGGATAAAGAAGGATATTTCATACTGCTTAAGGGAACCATAAATCAGGAAGACATAACGATAGTAAATATTCATGCCCCAAACAATGGTGCATCCCTGTACATTGAAAAAATACTTCTCAATTTCAGGAATCACATAGACCACAACACAATAATTCTGGGTGACTTTAACACACTGCTGTCGCCACTAGATAGATCTTCCAAACAAAATCCAACCAAAGAAACCATAGCACTCAATAACACAATCAATAACCTAGACTTAGTAGACATATATAGAGTATTCCAACCATCAGTGAGCGGATTCACTTTCTTAGCATCACATGGAGCCTTCTAAAAAATAGATCATATGTTATGCCACAAAGCACCCCTTAGGAAATGCAAACAAATAGAGATACTGCCTTATGTTCTATCAGATCATCATGGCCTGAGAATAGAAAACAATGATAAAATAAAAAAGAGAACTTACTCCAACACCTGGAGACTAAATAATATGCTACTGAATGAAACATGGATAACAAAAAACATCAGGGAGGAGATAAAAAATTCTTAGAGGTCAATGAGAAAGATGATACAACATATCAAAATCTCTGGGACACTTTGAAAGCAGTACTAAGAGGAAAATTTATTGCATGGAGCGCATTCCAGAAAAGAATGAAAAGTCAACAACTAAAAGACCTAACATTATGGCTCAAAGCCCTAGAAAAAGAACAACAGAATAACAGCAAAAGTAGGAGTAGACAGAAATAATTAACATCAGAGCTGAAATCAATGAAATTAAACAAAAGAAACAATTCAAAAAATTGACCAAACAAAAGGTTGGCTCTTTGAAAAAGCAAACAAAATAGACAAACCCTTAGCCACACTATCAAGAGAAGGAGAGTGAAAACTCAAATTACTAAAATTCATGATGAAAAAGGAAATATCATGACAGACAACACTGAGATACAGAACATAATGAGAAGCTACTTTGAAAATGTGTATTCCAACAAAATAGAAACTACCAAAGACATTGACAAATTTCTAGAGACAGATGCTCATCCCAAACTGAACCAGGAGGACATACATAATTTAAAAAGATCAATATCAATAAATGGAATTGAAGAAGCCATTAAAAATCTACCATCCAAGAAAGTCCAAGACCAGATCGATTCTCAGTCAAATTCTACAAGACCTTCAAAGAAGAACTGATTCCGATAATTCTCAACATATTCCAGGAAATAGAAAAAGAGGGTACCCAACCAAACTCATTCTATGAAGCTAATATCACCCTCATACCCAAACCAGGCAAAGACACATCAAGAAAAGAAAATTTTAGACCAATATCCTTGATGAATATAGATGCAAAGAACCTTAACAAAATATTGGCAAACCATAACCAAAAGCATATTAAGAAAATTGTGCACCACGATCAAGCGGGGTTCATCCCTGGAGTGCAAGGATGGTTTAACATTCGTAAATCAATAAACGTAATTCATCATGTCAATAGACTTAAGGATAAAAATAATATGGTTATTTCAATTGATGCAGAAAAAGAATTCGACAAAATACAACACCCCTTAATGCTCAAAACACTAGAAAAAATAGGGATAGTAGGAACATACCTGAACATTGTAAAGGCTATTTGTGCTAAGTCCATGGCCAACATCATTCTTAATGGAGAAAAACTGAAATCATTCCCTTTAAAAATGGGATCAAGACAGGGATGTCCTCTTTCACCACTTCTATTCAACATTGTCCTCAAAACTCTAGCCAGAGCAATTAGGCAAACCAAAGAAATTAAAGGATATGAATAGGAAAAGAGGAACTTAAGCTGTCACTATTTGCGGATGACATTATTCTATATTTAGAGAATCCAAAAACCTCCTCCAGTAAACTTCTAGACTTCATCAATGAATTCAGTCAATTAACAGGCTATAAAATCAACACGCACAATCTAAAGCTTTTTTATATGCAAGAGATAAAACAGCTGAAAGGGAAATGAGGAAAACAACTCCATTTGCAATAGCCTCAGAAAAAAATACTTGGGAATCAATCTAACCAAGGAGGTAAAAGATCTCTACAATGAAACCTACAAAACATTGAAGAAAGAAATTGAGGAAGATCTTAGAAGATGGAAAGATCACCCATGTTCTTGGATAGGCAAAATTAATATTGTGAAAATGGCCATACTACCAAAAGTGTTATACAGATTCAATGCAATTCCAATTAAAATCCCAATGATGTACCTTACAGAAATAGAGCAAGCAATCATGAGATTTATCTGGAAGAATAAGAAACCCAGAATAGCTTAAGCAATCCTTAGCAGTAAGAATGAAACAGGGGGTATCGCAATACCAGAGCTATAACTATACTACAAAGCAATACTAACAAAAGCGGCATGTTATTGGTACCAAAATAGACTGGTACATCAATTGTACAGAACAGAGGACATTGGCACAAACCCAAATAAATACAATTTTCTCATACTAGACAAAGGTGCCAAAAATATGCAATCGAGAAAAGATAGCCTCTTCAACAAATGGTGCCGGGAAAACTGGAAAACCATACGCAACAGAATGAAATTAAACCCCAATCTCTCACCCTGCAAAAAACTCAACTCAAAATGGATCAAGGACCTCAGAATCAGACCAGAGAACCTGTATCTTATAGAAGAAAAAGTAAGTACAAACCTTCAACTTGTTGGCTTAGGATCAGACTTCCTTAACAGGACTCCCATAGCACAAGAAATAAAAGCAAGAAATCAACAACTGGGATATATTCAAACTAAAAAGCTTTCTCTCAGCAAAGGAAACTAACAGCAATGTTAAAATAGAACCTAAAGAGTGGGAGAAAATATTTGCCACTCATACTTCAGAAAGAGCACTAATTTCCAGAATATATAAAGAACTCAAAAAACTACACCAAGAACACAAATAATCCAATCAACAAATGGGACAAGGAAATGGACACTTCACAGAAGAAGATGTACAAGCAATAAACAGATATATGAAAAAGTGTTCAACATCTCTAGTAATAAGAGAAATGCAAATCAAAACTACCCTAAGATTCCATCTCACACCAATTAGAATGGCAAATATCAAGAATACAAGCAATGATCGGTGCTGGCGAGGATGTGGGGACAAAGGTACACTCATACATTGCTGGTGGGTTTGCAAATTAGTGCAGCCACTCTGGAAAGCAGTGTGCAGATTCCTTAGAAAACTTGGAATGGGCCCACAATTTGACCCAGCTATCCCACTCCTCAGCCTATACCCAAAGGACTTAAAATCAGCATACTACAGAGATGCAGCCACATCAATGTTCATTGCTGCTCAATTCAAAATACCCATATTGTGGAACCAACCTAGATGTTCTTCAATTGATAAATGGATAAAGAATCTGTGATATATATATGTATATATATATATATACACATATGTATATATATACGCACACACACACACACATATATATACATGTACATATATACATATATTGTGTATATATATATAATATATATACAATGAAATATTGCTCAACTATAAAGAATAATAAAATTATGGCATTTGCAGGTGAATGGATAAAATTGGAGAATATCATGCTAAGTGATATAAACCAATCTCAAAAAAACAAAGGATGAATGATCTTGCTGATAAGCGGATGATGTCATATATTGGGGGGTGGGAGGGGACAAGAATGGATAAAGGAGGGACTGTATAAAGGGAAAAGAGGAGTGGGAGGGGTGGGGGGAAGGACAAAATAACAGAATGAATCAAACATCATTACCCTATGTAAATGAATGATTATGCAAATGGTCTGCCATTACTCCATGTACAAACAGAAACAACATGTATCCCATTTGTTTACAATAAAAATAAATTTAAAAATAATAATAAAAAATAAAAAGAAGAGTGTGGTTGGTGATCATCCAGAGGATCACTGCCCAGTACTGATTTGGTTTAGGAATTTAGTGGACCCAACCATGATCTGGGTCAGGAGCAATGACAGGAGGACATGCTTGTGTCACAGACTTATAATGTGATAGGATTAGACTTAAAATATTAAATTAAAGAACAAGTTAGGAGAGCATTAACTTTCAGCATTTCTATATATCCCCAAAGTAGATACTGACACTTCTGATTTACTACATTCTGTACAGAATTTCTCATTTACAATTTCATCAAAAATCAAATCAATGCATTTTCCAGAAAAGACATTTGATAGAAAGAAAATAACACACAGACTTTAAGACAACAGAAACTCTTCACCTGATATGCTTAATTGAATTGCTCATTCTTTTTGTCATATGATAAACATTTGTTATGAACTTTAACTGTATGTTCAGTTCTACTGTACCATAGGTACATTGTCCTTTGTGTGAAACAATTCTAATAGCACAAAATTTGAATTTTGTATTCATATTTTAATGTGAAATTGCAAACTTAGTATAATTTTAAATCTGATCACTAATGGCACATATTTCATATATTATTTGTTTAAGAAAAACAGTTGTCTCCATTTCCTGGAAGACTTTCCTGTTTCTTTGGTTGAGATGACTTACTAATCTATCTCCAGATAGATTTAAATATTAACTCCTACCCTCATGGAGTTGTACATAGGAATATAACCTGCCTCTATGTGTAAACTCTCCTCACTCCTCTTTATATTATTAATACACTTATTCTTAGTGTGGAAACATTATTGTGAACTACTAGTCTGTTTTCATTATTTCTAGTCAATGGGTTTGCAAGCACCATGACGTTTTGCTAAGTTTAAAATATACATAAGTGATATGTAGCAACCTGCATTTTTATACATCTTTTTTCTTCCCTCAGGAATATTTCTGAGTTCTGTAAATGACATAACCTGGTAATTCTATTTCACTATTTGTTTTTCCCTCAAAGAGCCTACTCTAGTTTTCCTTGATTGACTTCATTGCTTCCTTCTTTCTACTTAATTAAGTCAGCAGTTCCTTTCCTTGTCTATTCTGCCTGATATTTATGTAACATCAATGTTTTTGGTTTTGTTTTGTTTAGCTAAATATTTTTAAATAACTTTTTAACACTTCTACAATCCATATTTTTACCTCTTTCTGTAGTTTCCTCATAAATATCATATAGTTTATTTTTTGCTAATATTTAGATAACATCTTATTTTTACATCCCTAAACTTTACAAGTGGATTAATGACTGCTCAGATACACATGCACATACTGCAGTACTGTAATCACTAAACCTTCTTGTGTCCTATTCTTTCTCTCTGAATTCCTTGCTTTCCCCCCTAACACACACCCTTTGGGATAAAAACTTTAGAAAGTCTTCTAATGAAAGGTTTTAAATCAGATTCTGAAATATATTTCCCACTGCCAAGTGTTTGCCCAAAACTGCCACAGACTTTAATGTGACTTTGTTATCCCATGTTCATATATATAACTACACACTACTGAGAGATTTTTTTTATTGTAAACAAATGGGATAATGTTGTTTCTCTTTGTACATGGAGTAAAGGCATTCCATTTGTGTAATCATAAATTTACATAGGGTAATGTTGTTTGATTCATTTTTTAAAAATATTTTCTAAGCTATTTGCTGCCATGTCCCACTACCCAAGAAACTAGCTATAAAATAGACTTCTTTGGCTATTGAGCAACTTTCTTATTTAGTCTAAAAACATAATCTCTATACAAAACTATCTCCTAATTAAACAATCCTATAATCCAGACATCCACATGTTTACTAACATGCCTACCATACTGTTATTGGGATTAAAATTAGAAGAAAGATATTTATAAGATAGAAAATTGTTGTTTGATAACTTACACCAACATGCAAACCATAAGCTTTTCCTCCTCTTTGCACATTCACACACTCGGTAGAGAATGGATCTGACCAAGAGATGCCAACAGTTTACTTTTATGTCTTACAACATACTTTCTAGGTGCTCAGCAATTGACAGGCCATTCTCTTTTGGAATATTAAAGATTAACAAATGGAAAAATTTCCTGGAGAAAGTTATTACCAAAGGGCACTATACAGTGGTTCCATCAATGGATTGACTCCTTGGAAGCAGCTGAACATGTCTATCAGTCCAGTGATGGTCTTGAAGAATTCATAACCCAGAGGGTGAAATAAGAGTGAGAAAGAAGGACATGGGTAGTACAAAAAAGTTAATGTCTCTAGTGAGGGCAATACAAACCCACAACTTTCAAACAGAAGAAAGAAAGCATTAGCATTTACCAAATTTCTGTATATCACCAAATGGAAGGAAAAAATGGAATGTACATGAATAAATGGTTACTTTCTGTTTCTTAGAGAATCAAGCTACAAAATAAAATTTTAAGAAGGAAACATTTCCTGGAAGAGCCACTTTGGTTCCAGTACTAATAGAGGTGGCAGCTTGGGGTTGTTGCATATGGTGCTGAAATGTCCAACTGATGTTTTCTCCTCTGTTTTCCCTTTGAACATTGCTCACAATGATTCTGCAGCCAGACTTCAGCAGTTGATCTCTAAGACCATGATTTGATGGGCCCAGGAGCCAGTGATTGAGGACACTGAGCTCATGAGGGCCATGTTTGTCTTGCTGTATTGTCAGTTTGAAGGCATTGGGTGTCTGGTCCAGGCTCTCCTGAAGGCCTACACCATCAGTGCTGTCTCTATGGAGGACACCATCAAACTGTTGGCATCTCTTGGTCAGATTCATTCTCTGCTGAGTGTGTGAATGTGCAAAGAGGAGGAAAAGCTTATGATTTGTGGGTTGGGTGAGTTATCTAACAACAATTTCCTATCTTATAAATCTCTTTCTTATAATTTTAATCCAAATAACAGTGTGGTAGACATGTGAGTAAACATTTGCTAGAGTAGCCCATTCTGGTTTGTTGACAGAGATGCAGAAGGCTGAAGAAGCAGGGGAAGAAAGAAGAAAAGGAATGGGAAAAAAAGGGATAAAAATGAAAATAATCAGATATATGAGACAAAATTAAAACTCCCTCACCAATTGGGGTTCTGTCCTTTCTATTTCTAGCATTATGAAATGGATAAAAGCAGAACATACATTTACAAAACAGTACTACCTTACAAGCTGTAGATAAGGAAATGCACAGAGTATTGAGATTAGGGTTGAGAGTGTGTGAGAATGTGTTTGTGCATCTATGGAGAAGTCATTTACTAATTGTTCTTTGGGTCTGTCTTGTGGTTGGGAGTTTATCTGCTCCCCATGCACTCCATTAATGCATTCCAAAAATACAGTAATCATTCAGCATGTATAGTGTCAGAAACATCACTTGCTTTTGCAAGATCATGGTGCATAATATGAACACTAAACAGATCATGTTAACATGAGTTTTTTGGTGGTCTAGGTAGAAAACTTCCATTACTGCTGAGAAACCATGGCCAGGTGCATGATTGGGGAAGACCTCTAGAGAAGGAGGTTTATGAGTTGGAAATTGGTACAGAGAATTCATGACATGGTGGTACTAGCAGTGGAGGGCATGATGATGTTCAAAAGCACAGAGTTATAACAGGGGACAGGGAAAATTAAGAGGAACATCTGGTCCAAGGGGGCAGACTAGGGAGGGAGAACAATGGAAGAGGAAAGAGGAGGCATTTCAGAAATCCAAGGAATAATGACCTATGTCTTCTGATGGCTGGATTTACTTCCTTGTGATGATTGAGGTGATCCAGCAGCAATGCTGAGTGCCTCCACAGTCCTTTCCTTGGATGAGTGCTGACCTCTCCATTTCATTTACCCTTAGATGAATATCCAGGGTCTGCCCCAGTGTGACTCATTGAGCATGTGGCCTGCCCACATGCTCAACCCTGAACACCTCTGACATCTGCCTCCATTGTCCTGACATGCTACTACTTGTGAAGTTCCAAGGTCACATGCTGCATTGCTGATGACCAGGGCATATTTTCCTTCAGAGCACTTATGAAAACATCACCAGTGTTACTCACTGAAACTGGCAACTGATACTATTCTTGTCATAGTTACCTCTGTCTCCTCCCTGCCCCTACTGAATCTTCTTATTCATTTGAACAACCCACACCGCCCACCCCATATTATGCTAACTATGGGTTTCAAAACCTTGTTTTATAAAGAACTAAGGATGAAGGGCTCTTGGAACATCTAACATGTTACTTCAATACGTTTCTTACCTGTTGAAAATAGAGTGGTTTATTTCCTACAAGATCCATCAACCAGACCTGATTTTCCTACACAGTTAATGGCACTTTCTCCCCAATTTCATTTTCTTGGTGGTTGAATGATTATATTTCTTATTCTGAGTCTTCATCTTGCCCAGAACAAATGTGATATTCACTTGACTATTCTCAGGGTCCTTGATGGACAACCTCCCCCCAAATTTATTTTTACCAATGTGCTTTACCCTCAGACAATATGAAGAGGGTCAAGGTGCCATAAGCAAGGTTTATTTTTTTTTCAAACTCTTTTAACAAAGCAGCTATTTTGTTCCACAAAGTGTTAGGAGGACATTCATTTATTCAATAATATTTATTTTAGGTCTACTCTGTGCCATTTTCTTTTCTAGGTCCTTGGAATCTATCAAGGGACCAAAGTTTGCAGTCTGTGGAGCTGACAAGTAATTGTAGGAAGGTAGAAAGAGGAAGAAGAGAGAAAGAGCAAAAGCATAATTAATAAATTATATTTTATATTTAAGAGTGATAAGTGTGATAGCACCAAGGAGAGTAGGCCAAGGAAGACAGGGTATCCCCACAGAGAAGGTGGCATTTGAGCAAAGATGTGAGAGAAGTGAGGGTTTGTGCTGTGGGGAATAGTGTGGGAAAGTGTTTCAAATAGCAGGAATAGGTCTATCAATTGATGAGATCTGGAAGGGTCCAAGAACATCAAAGATTGGTGGAACAGATAAGGCCTACAGTTCTGCAGGGTGCAGGTCTTTCCAGGCTATAGGACCTTGGTTTCTGAAATGTCATGGTAGTATCTTAAGCAGGCAACTGCCATGATCCAAGGGATGTATTAAGGGGTCTACCATGTAGCCAGGAACAATGGCAAATGCCTATATTTCCAGCAGCTTGGCAAGATGAGGCAGGAAGATCTCAAGTTCAGAGTCAACCTCAGCGAATTAGTGAGGCACTGAGCAACTTAGCAAGGAACCTATATCAAAATAAAAAAAAATAAAAATGGTTGTGGATGTTTCTCAGTGGTTAAGCACCAATTGTTCAATCCCTAGTACAAAAATGCTTACCATGTAAAGAAGAAAATAGACAAGTCAACCTATTTGAAGGGGGGAGGAAGAGGCAGCCTATCAATGGGCAGATCCCATACCCCAGAGTGTCTGCAAAGTTCAGTGTCAAATCTTCAAGTCATAAAATATGTGAGTTTTAAAATATAGTATTCATTATTGTTTAGGAGAGGCAAGTCCAAAAGTTCAGAGTAAGTTGCCACTGAAGAGATTGTTCATTATGTTCTCTTCCCAGTTAAAGGGGTCACCACATGGCATGAGTGCAACATGAGAGTTGGAGCACTGGGGTCAGTCAGAGACAGAGGAAGGTAGAGGAAAATGTGAGCAAGAGCCCTTAGTGTGCTTTCCATGAGAAGTAAGAAGTAGGGTGGGGTAGACAGGTTTATGGTTGACTGACTTAAATAATTTCAGTAGGCTCTGGTACACAGTACTGACCTTTATAATCTGCTGTCTGATCCAAAGGTGATTAAGACAGGTGGATGATGGCCCAGGGAGTGTGATCTCAGTAAAGGAGGATGTTGAGAGCATGGGTTCTGCCTTGGCTGACTCACATTTGAAAAGCCTATTCAGGTGAGAATTGTTTGCCATCTCTATGAATTAGCTAAGTCTGGGGGTGGAGAAAAGTCCCTACTGGTTCAGTAAGACCCAAAAATGTCAAAGTATCAATGATACAGAATAAGAAGATATGATTAATGCACAGTGGGTTTTATTAGTGCCACACATGTCACTTGAGACCTAGAGTAACCTTTGGCCAATTATGTCAGGATAAGGGGGAGAAGGAGAGTCTAACACTGAGGCAGTGCTGAGATCCACACCTCACAACACTACCCTCCCCAAAGACAGAGTCCCAGTGGGGAAGCATAGAGTGGGAACCCCACTGAGCTACACCAACCCACAAATCTGGACTCGGTCACTTTCCCTCCATGAGTCTTAGCTTCAGGCTCTGTGTGTGGAATGAGGACTATGTTTTGATGTTGCCAAAAAGTTTGAACAAATATTGCTCTTTTTGCAGATTTCTTTACCCAAGAGTGTTTGAGGTCAGTTCAGAAACAAGACTTTGAGTGATATCTTCATCTTTCTTCTTATTTCACTTTACATGATTGGCATTGGTGTACTTGGATTATCCTTCAAGAAAATGCTGAGAGTTCCTTAAAAGCTATCAGTGGCCATTCATCAATTTATCTGTGGTACAAATCAAACATATCCTGCATTCCTACCATGTATCACATAGTTTAAAGGTCAGAGAAAAAGACCAGAATAAGCCCCTGTTCTCAAAGAACTTATGGTTTATAGGCAAATAAAAAGAGAAAGAACAAATTGTAATACAAATGATATTTCTGCTATCACAACCCAATTAAAGCATGTAAGCAAAATACTGTCAATCCAGTAAATATCTGGATTACTTCAGAAATGATGAAGTAATCCAGATATTTAATTTTTAGTGTTGAGGATAGTTTTTTATTTTCAGAGATGGGTGTTTTTATTTTAAGAGATGCTGTGTTGTCTGGGCTGGTCTAGAAGTCTTGGGCTTGGCAGGACATGGTTGTACACACCTCTAATCCCAGCTGCTGTGGGACTGAGAAAGGAAGATCTCAAGTTCAAAGCCAGTCCCAGCTTTTTAGTGAGACCCTGATTCAAAATAAAAAAACAAAACAGGAATAGTGTTGGGGATGTGGCTCAGTGGTTGAGTGCTCCTGGGTTCAATCCCTGGTACCAAATCAAAAACACAAAACAAAACAAAACAAAACAAAAACCCAAAACTCCTGGGCTCACATCATCCTCTTGCCTCATCCTACCAAGTAGCTGTGACCATAGATATGTAGCAGTTCTTAAGACATTTTTAAATTGAGAGAAGAAACTGTCACCAAAAGACCATGCTAAAAGAGTGGTTAATAGAAGTTCTCTGAAGAGAACGAAAATGACAAAAAGATATCTTATGATATCAGACCAGAAGAAGGAAATCAAGAGACTCTTGCAATTGTAAATTATGCTAGATAGTTGCAGCAAATAGTATATCTCTGTTGGTTGTGATTCTCAGTGTATGCAGAGGGAATTATATCATAAATGGGGAAAGATAAAGGGACATAAAGAGAAGTAAGTTTTCTACATTTCACTTTCTCTGCTAAAATATGAATACTAGTAGACTGTGAAATATTAGGTATATATAATAAAATACCTTGAACAAAAATAATAATCTCTAAAAATATATTCAAAAGCACCATGAATAAATTAAAATGGAATTTGAAAATAAATGGTCAAATAACCATGAGAAAGCAAGAAATAGAAAACAAGAATTAAAATCAGGTGTTTGGGGGCTGGGGTTGTGGCTCAGTGGCATGAGTGCTTGCCTGGCACATGTGAGGCACTGGATTCAATTCTCAGCACCACATTAAAAAATAAATAAATAAAAGAAGAGGAGCTTGGAACTTTTTACTCTCATGTTCACAAAAAGAAAAAAAATCTAACCAAATAGAAAAGCAACAACACTTCTTAGATCCATCACAGATCCATAACAAAAGAGTGACTTGAAATTTGGACACTTAGGAGAATTCAAAGAATCAGTCTATGTAGAGCAATAGTAACTGGGCCCAGGAACAAGTAGACCCAATTAATTAAATTACAATCAATTAAAATGTAATTGACCAGTGGAGGTGGAATATGGACTACCTAAAGACTTGAACACTCCTGGGACCCAACCGTTAGATTCCCCACACTTTTGTGAGTTTTACCCCCAGGAGACTCAGCAGTTTCTTTTCATGAACACTCTGGGGGACATTCCCTCATGCCTCAGGTAAGAGAAAATAAAAACGTCACCATTTTGAAATATACCCACAGAATTCTGTGTTCAAAACAAAGTTCTGCTCCCCAGAAAACGTTCCAAAATCTTCTGTGATTGAGAGCCATTAAATAGCCAATAAAATCCATTTCTCACATAAGGGGAGGGAAAAATTAACCAGCTGAAAAACTATTCTGACAGGGATTCAGGCCTGCTAAAGAAAACAAAACCCTCAGATTTAATCATTAGATTATAGACCATGTCCCCTTTTCAGCATCTTGCCACCATTACAACAGGGCCCATGATAATAGCAGTGGATTACAGCTGGGAGAACTGAAAGACACAGACTCTTCAAAAGGAAGTTTCCAGGCAAACCCAAGGACAATGGGGGAGAAACAACAACAATAATCAAACAAGGACATGAGAGGAATTGAGGTTTCTGACACCTATAGCTCCAGGATACATTAACCGCAGCCTAACTCCCAGCCAGAAAAACATATGCACTCTCATTAAAAAGCCTGTTTGTGGGGCTGGAGGTGTAGCTCCATTGCAGAGTGTTTGCCTAGCATGAGTGAGGCACTGGGTTTGATCACTCAAAGGACATAAAAATAAACAAATAAAATAAAGACATGCTGTCCATCTACAACTGCAAAAATTTTTTAAAAGCCTTTTGCCTCAGTTTCTATTACTTGATATATCATGTCTGTCTTTCAACAAATAATCATAGACATGCAGAGAATAAGAAAAACCATCTAAAGAGTCAAAGCAAGTATCTGATCCAGATACAGATATGATAAAGATGATAAAACCATCAGGTTGGGAATAATTAATATGTGAAGGGATCTAATGGGGACAACATGAAAGAAGATATGGGCAATACAAGTGGAGGGATGGACATGGTAATGAGGAATCAAAAGAATTGATAGAATTAAAGACACTGACAAAAATGTAAAGTCCTTTGATGGGATCATCAGTAGACTGGATACAGCTGTGGAAAGAATCAGTGAGTGTGAAAAATGTCAATAGGAACTTCCCAAACTGAAATGCAAAGAAGAAAAAGAATTTTACCTTCCCCTCTAGTTCAATCTGAGCTCACAGGGTGGGCAACATGGCTATTGAAACAATAGGGCTGTCATGGTCAGGCTTTGTAGAATGGGGGTGACCAGCACATGCAATGAGAATTTCCACTGCACTCTTCCAAGAAGGGAGCAAGAAAGCTGCTAAGCATGGATTCAATTAAAGTTGAACTATTTGGAAGGTTACTGTACATAACTAAATGTGGATTTGCATGGTATAGCCCCCACCACAGAATTCTTAAGTTTCAACAATACCTCAAAGAGGAGGAAGTTTTCTACTGCTTTGCTTAGTCTGGCACCATTATTTGTTTTGTGTTTTGTTTGTTTTTTATAAAATTCTGTACTTTTTCTGGTACTACAGCAAACAGAATCCTCTATTCTTTCTCTAGTTTCAGTAGCCCAGGAAGTTGCCCTGTGAGTGCATTTGAGGGGTCATGCTCATTCTGATAGCTTTGGTGTCTGTTGAATAATAAGGGTGGCTGCCATAGTAAAATAATTAGGAGGAATTCATGTGAATGAGGTGGTCCAGGAAAGACTGAATCAGGGGTTGCCAGTTAGGTGTTCACAAAAACATGAAATGCCATGTTCAGGATTGACTGCTGATATGATGTTCCAGTTAATGTCACAGTTTCCTGGTGGGCCAAGATTTTTCTTCTATCTTGAAGGTAACACTTGTCCACTTGTCAGTTCCTCCTGACAAGAAGTTCTACTTGATAATTACTGAGGTCTTTAATAAATAAAGTATGGGGAAAGAGATGAATTATTATTTAATAGATGCAGTGCTGTTTGGGTGATTTCCAGGGTGCACAGGTAGTACACTCGCAGCCTGAGGGCAAGAACCAATGTTTGGACATCTTCTGCTTAGTCTGCACAGAATTTCAGATTGTGTTTTATTGATTCACATATTACAGAAAAAATTTAAAATAACTTTGCTATATTAATTAGTTAAAGTTGTTAAATAAGAAATTCATAATATTTTTGCTGCATATATATATATGTTCCAAATTCCAGGATACATATTTCTAATGCCAATTACTTTTAATATTTCATTTTAAATTTTCATAAATATGATTACGAGCTTCATCACAGTTGAGTTATTTGTTAATTACTTGAAATGATTGACTCCCTCAATAGATCCTTCATATCAGACCAGAATATTTTTAATTGAGGGATAGTTCACAAAATACTACTGATAATATAGCATTTATCAATTCTTAATTTTTTTCTATTCAAATGTGAACATATCAAAACCTAAAAATGTTTACAGGTTCTGTCTTTCTCTCTGTGCCTTTCAGTGTCTTTATTTTCATTTATATATATGCAAGAAAAAATCATTTGATTTGTTTTTTTTATATTTCATGCTTTGTTTCAAATTATCCACAATGTGCTATAAGCTTCATAAGGTTGTATTTTAGCTGTCCATTAACTGAATATTTGAACTAAAGTCTGACTGAATACATTTTAACTGAAATATAGAATGTTGTTTTCAAACTGTTAAATGCCACACTGAGATCTTTATGTTGATTTCTAAAATAATTCTTCCAAGGACAGATATTTCTAATATACTACTGATAATGACTTCAAAGAGAAAAAGATCATAATAGAAGGCAGAATTTGTTATGTTTTCTTTCGAGAGCTACAGAACTAAAACTTGATAATTCTGTTGAATTTGGTCTATGTTGTGTGTGTCTCTATGTGTGTGTATATGTGTGTGTGTAAATATTGGTAGTTGCAGTTTATGTTTCAGTTGGCAGAATATGATAACTATTATTAACAGCTTTCAGAGTGATGTCTGATGATTATGTTTTGTAAATGAAATTCTAGTGACTTTTGATTTCATAAATTGAATTAAAAACCCAACTTTTTCAAGAAATAATTGACATTTTATTTGAAGTATCCAATGACATTGATATAAACTGGTATTATTTCATTGTGGAGTTTTGATAACACAGGTATATATTGCTTTTTCTTTATTTTTTTTTTTACTGAGAGTCTTACACTTATACATAGTAGTTGGGTTCATTTGGACAGAATCAAATATGCATGGAATTTGATTTATTCTCTTTGGTACATAATGCCCCCAAGCTTTCCCTTCCTCTCTCTCCCTCTATTCTCTTTCCTTGACACTATTAAACTTCCTTTCACTTGTTTATTTATTGGACATATACTGCTTATTAGTTCACATTTGATAGGACATAAAGAAACATAAAGTTGAAAATAGAATATAATACATGTTGAAAATCTATCTTATATTGAGTTCAAAAGATAACCTTTAAACATATTACTGTAATTATACTTGCTAAACCATGTATTTGAATGCACATGTCTCATGTGGATCAGTTTTACACTGATTGTTTAACCAATTTAAACTCAGATTTCTTGAGTTCAATTGCTTCCAGCATGGATGGCAAAGTATGTCAATATTTTGTGGGATTATATATTTTTTTAATATTTTAGTTGTATTTGGACAAAATTCATTTATTTTGTTCACTTATTTTTATGTGGTGCTGAGGATTGAACCCAGTGCCTCACCCATACTAGGCAAGTGCTCTACTCCTGAGCTACAAACACAGCCCTCGATTATATTTTCAATATAAATTTCATAAACAATAGAATTTCAGAATTTATTTTTTCCAACAAGCATGTACTTTTTCTGAGTTTATTGCTGTTGATTAAAAAATAAACTGTAATCAAACTACAAAGACAAAAGCATGACCATCCAGTAAATATTGAAATGTAGATTTGAGCAACAACAGGCATAGGCAATCACTGTAACAAACATCCATACAGATATGTTCTACTGAAGAACTGCTTATTCTCTACATAATGCATGTATTTCAAATATAGTTAATAAAAATTGTTAGGATTTCCCATTAACCCTGATGGTTTTCATTATCTTTTAAGTTTCATTCCAATGATGGCCCACTAATTATTGATGAAGTGATTTGCCAGAATGGCCAGATAGAAGAGCATACTTAATTTTTTAATGCAATCTTTAAAGATGTCCAAGAGGTGGAGGATTGAAATGAATCTCCATACAAGGTTTAATTTGGGAAATAACAAAGAATATGATTTCAATCTGCAGCCAGTTCCAGGTCAGGGTGGCCTTCTATGTCCAAGGAACAAAGGAATGTTTGAGGTTCTATTGGAAAAATGAAAAGGTAGTTAAAGTGTTTTGTAAAAATAAATATCATTGACATTTTTAGAGTTGAGTGATAGTGAGCTCTTATTGTTAAATGGCTACAGTTTGTAGGCATTAATTGTTAGAGCTAAAATAATTAAATCTTAGAGTAAGAGCTAACTGTTCGATAGAATTGGGCTTGCAAGATGGCATGTCAGGCAATGCTTTAATATACGTGTAAGTTTTCTGCTGTTTCCTGTTACAAGATGACTTGGGCACAGAGCCCTCTCTTCATGGCCTTCCCCTGCTTTTTTTTCAGGGCTTGAAATAGGCAAATCTATGGTGAATGACAACCTTCACAAAGACATTCATTTTTTCAGTTTAGGAAATAACCAGAAAATAAGAACTGAATTTTTGGTTAAATTTCAGAATTAATTATGTGAAAGAAATCACTTTACTGAACTAGGTAAGGCTCTTTTCTAATGCTATAGAGGAAATGGCAGAAGATGAAAGTGAAACAAAAATATGCCAAAATCATCCTGTTAATTAAACCATTGGTAATGATTTTGTAAGATAATAATTAATTAGAATCATGTTTATAAGCAATATGTGTTTGAAGACATGAAGTTTAACCTGTCAATTGCCCAGGAAATCTAATATTTGGTTATCAATGTTATTGAGAACGTCTTCACCATAGAACCACATTTGAAATTATCACTTTGTTAGAGTGTTGTTGATTATTCTCATTATAACAAATAAGTTTCATTATCTCCCAAACTCAAAAATCATGTGAAGATTGAAGTTCCCAAAAGAGAAAAACTCAGGATATGATTCTGAAATACTCAGAATAAGTATCTGGATTGATTGCCCAATACAGTAAAAGTTAAATATCTCTATAATTCAGTTGCATTTATTGAGTCTATTCAATAAATATAATCTGATATCACAGTCATATGATAGTCTTATTCCATAACGAAAAGACTAAAAATGCTAAATATATTTAAAGGTAGAAAACACATCAGAATAAGGATAGTTGGAATTCCATGAGGGAGGTGTGAAAGTGGAACACTAGGAAGTTGAAGGTCACTTTTGCCATTTTAACATAACATCAACATGTGATTAATAACAGACATAGTTATTAGTAGTGTAAACAGTTTTTTCAAAACAGAAATGGTTTCAAACTCCATTTTATATTACTACAAATAATTTAGAAAATGATTAATGAGATTATAATTTTGATGGAGTTTATCTTAAAACAATTTGTGTCACTATGACTGGAAAGGATCAAGCTTTAATTAGATTCAGAAAAAATCCACAGTGCAAAAAAGCAGGTCCATTTTCAGATCCTCAGACCTTTCTCTGCCTGGTTCGCCATCACACATGGCTATTGCTCAATCTGTTTTTTTTTTTTTTTAATTTTTTGTAATTGTAGATACACACAGAGTATGCCTTTTTTATTTTTATTTTTATGTGGTCTTCAATACTTTCCTGTTCCTTCCCCTCCTCTCTACACTGTTCCCTTTCCTCTACTCCAGTGCTCTTTCTTGCATTTATAAGTAGTTTTGTTATAAATTAGTACACTATGTATTTATATAAAGATAAAATTAATGGTGATTTTTAAAAATTATTACACAGGAAAATATAATCAGATTAATTCCCCCAGTCTTCCCTTTTCTTGTCCTTCCTCCCTCCCTCTTGATCTCCTCCTTCTACTTCACTGATTTCTACTTTCATGGGGTTCTCCCCACTCCCCACATTTTTTTTCTTTCTCTCACTCACCTAGTATTTTGGTCTAGTTTCCACATATGGGAGAAAACGTTAGACACTTGAATTCCTGGATCCGAACCAGTACACATGGCATGATATTCCATTCATTTTCCAGCAAGTGCCATAATTTTATTCTTTTATAAGGCTGAGTAAAATTCCATTGTGTATATAGGCCACATAGTCATTATTCATTCATCTGTTGATGGCATAGAGTCTGGTCCCTCAGTTTGGTTATTATGGATTATGCTGCAATAAATATTGATGTGTCTGTGTCACTGTACTGTGCTGATTTTAGGTCTTTTGGATACATATCAAGAAGTGGGATAACTGGGTAATATGGTGGTTCTATTCCTAGATTTTGAGGAATCCCCATAAAGCTTTCCAGAGTGGACGTACTAATTGGAAGTCCCACCAACAATGACCAAGTGCTCCTTTTTCCTCACATTCTTTCCAACATTTATTATTTGCATTCTCCAAGGGCACTCTATCATGAGCTTCAAACTTAATTTTATGTACAATATTCTTCATCTTAGGTTTTTGTGGGTATCTTTTTGTTTTGTTGTTTGTTGTTTCTATGGTGCTAGGGATGGAAACCAGGGACACTCTACCATGAGCCTCAACCCCAGTCCTTTCTATACTTTTTAATTTAAACCAGAGCCTTGTTAAAATGCTTGATGCTGGCCTCAATCTTGTGATCCTCCTGTATCAGACTCCTAAGTATCTATGATTATGTGTGTGCTGCACTGTATCTGCCCTCACTGTATCTCAATTTTTGACTACTAAAATAAATCAATAAATATCTACAATTTTCCTATCTGAATTACTTGAGACTGTATGAGCCAATGACTTTTTTCTCATCAAGTAGGTATTTCTATTATAAAAGAAGTATATCATTTATTCAGAACTATTCAGACAAGATGTGGTGGTTTATTATGCCTTCTGTGAACTTATCTTCTTTTAGCCTCCATTATACCTTCCTTTGCCTGTGAGATTCCTCCTTGTTCTTGCAAATATGACTTCTGTATTTTCAGATATTATACCTGTGTTCCAAGAAATAAGAGTGAACCAGGAAATGCAGGAGTCAAAATTTACAAGTGTATTCTATTGAATTTACAAACTCCACCACTCCTAAGTAAAAAGCATGAGGTATATTTTGGCATAAACATTCAGATTAAGAGCCAGGTAGGTCACAGAGAATAATAATTGGACAACAATTTGAAGAGTTAAAAACAACCTTAAGATTTACCACAGCTGAAATTCAGAAGACTAAATAGTGAGTAGAGCATTTCACATTATCTGAAATCAGATATTAGGCAAATAAATAGAAGTAAAGTTAAACAAACCTAGGTATATTGACACCAGAGTTCAAAGTATATAAGAATGCAGTTATTTGGAAATGAAATAATTAAACCATGCACCTAGTTATATTTGTGACTAAGGAAATTGAAATATTGTATATTAAATATAATTTCAAATTTCATTTTGTGCATTGAAAATGGAAAATAAATGTATGTGATTCACAATTGTTTTTAAGGGGAAGTGATAACTTCAAAATACTTGATACACTTTTTTTTTTTTGCCAGTAAGAGTATTACTGTAAACATGTATTTTCATCATGACTGGAGTGTTTCAGAATTACAGTATCAATATCAGACAGTGCTCAAGCTCACTATTTCTAAAGATTTCAGTTTTTAGAGTCATTTTAGATTTATGGGAAAATTGAGAGTAAGGTACAGAGATTTCCTGTCTATCTCTTACATCCCAATGTGCATAAGCTTCCCCATTATTAACATCCTCCACCATAGTGGTGCAGTCTTTATAATTAATGACCCTTCATGACACATCAAAATCATCCAAAGGTCATACTTTATGTTAGGAATCTCCCTTGGTATGCATTCTATACAAGTATACTTTTAAAGAAAGCATAGGTTTTTTGTTAGGTTGCTATGATGAAGAGATCTCTGTAAAAGTGGTATGGATATTTACTTTACTCTTACTAGTCTCTTGAGCCACATGATATTTCATCCTAACACAAAGATAATATAAATATATATGGACAAGAATGTTAAAATTAATTGGCCAAAACAAAACATCCCAAGATATTTAAAGCATATGAAATTGTATATGTTCTAAAATTACTATGAATGTATGCACATGTGTGTACACATCCATATATATTTTTAAAAGGAATAATTAAAATTTTATTTAAATTAAGTAGTTCACTGAAAGTCCCAGAAAAGTTTCAACTTCATAAGCACTTCATAAGATGTAGTTCACTTATAAAGAAAAACATCTATTTTCCTAAACAACAAAAACATGTATTAAATTGTTAATATTTTAGATAGAAACTGCCATTTCATAAGTTACCAGTTCTTGAAATTTGTTGGTCAAGACCCTTTTTAAAAAAAATTAGTTTTAGATGGACACAATACTTTATTTATTTATTTATTTATTTATTTATTTAACATGGTGCTGAGGATTGAAACCAGTGCCTCACACGTGCTAGGCAAGTGCTTTCCTGCTGAGCTATAACCCAAGCCCCAGTCAAGATTGTTTGACAATAATATTTTGTGCAAAATTCCATTGTAGAAAGTGTAAGAAAACTGCTCCAACTGAAACAGAAGTCTCTGGAACTCTGCTCCCTGTCTCCTGGTCCAACCCAATTAAGGCTTCAGAGGCAACTACAAGTTTCCTTAAAGCATTATATTAAAATAGGCCATGAGTATACCTGTATTTCATATTAAACAATTTTATTACAGAACTTAATCCCATTAACTCACTTAAAAAAAAAAACACAAACATGAGAAAAGGATAAACAGAATCCAAGGCTCACTAGCCTTTGGAGGACAGGAGGAAACACTGGACAGAGAACCCACATTTTTCCTTATGCCTGATGTCTCTGTGTCCCTGTTCTCTCCAGGATTCCACTTTCTGTCACCTCTGACAAGGGGAGGAAACTGACTAGAAGAGTCATGGACCAGAAGGTCACAACCAACTCTAAAGATATCTGGTGCAAATGGCTTGTACATTCTAGTCTGTAACTCTGAGAAAGAAATTGGATATGCACTGTCAAATACCTACTCCTAAGTTTACTGCCCTTTGATACTGGCTATGATCTTTCACTATAGCTTCTGTTTATCCCAGAACACAAACCCTCAAATCCATGTGCAGTTTCCATGTTGAATTACAAAGTTGTTTGAGAACCACCTCAGTGGCTGTAGTGTGCATAAACTGTTGTGTGTACTGGGTGTCACACCCTAGGACAAGCAGGTCCAATGCAAGGGGCACACATGGACAACATTCTCACTGCTAAATTTCTTCCTTTTCAATTTGGGCCCTGCCCCACATTCAAGGTAGAAATCTTGAATTCCGTCCCCCCGCCCCGGCCCTCGACCCCCGACAAATGAAGTCATGCTCTCACAGAACAGAGATCCAAGTCTTCACCATTAATTAAACAGAGCTTTCTAAGGTGCCAGGAATATTCTTAGAAGTGTCCTGGACAGGGCTGTCAAGGCTTGGCTCTCTGACTCAGAAGGGAGCTCAGCACAGCTTCTTTTCTCTGGGCCTCCAGGAACTTATAAATCACTCCTCTCATCTGTGGCCTGAAGCTATGGTTGATTTTTGAATTCACCTACTGAGAAACAATCCTGTCTACTCCTGCTTCCAGCATCCCAGACTTTCTTGAACCACGTTCTGCCTCAGACTGTTTCCTAACTGGTTCTTGTTCATTGCAGGATTTCATTTCTGCTTGTCCAGATGTGTCCACACAAAATCATCTTTTTGCAGACTGCATTGTCTGCCTCAGGTCCCTAGTGGGCACAGGTGGAGCAGGAAGTGGCCGTATCCCGTGCAACTTTGCAGGTGGGAGGATGTGGCAAGTTCGAAAATAGGTGAGCGCCAGTGGGCGTACCTGGGCACGGGAGCCGCCTCTTCCAGCCAATCAGCGGCTGGCGGCGTGTATGGCAGCCCGTTCCTGGGGACAGTGTGTGGTGATGGCGGTGTTACAGGTCAGAACCTGCATGGTGGGCGGGAGCTTTTTCTTTTCAGCGCGGGCCTCGGTCACAAGTGATGAGGGTGGCATGCGAAGGGTTTGTCCCCGACTACTTCCCATGGTCTTTCTCCAGCTTGGGATGCCACCTGTCAGCCCCGCGCCTCTTCTGGATGCCCAGGTCATTCCTGCCTAATCGGGCACCCCGGGTGCTCGACTCTCCATGCTCGGCGGCGTCGTGGCGTCCCCTGAACCGGTGGGCACCGGATGGCTACAGGTAAATGCTGCGGCGATCCGGGCGCGGAACTCCTAGGGCCTCATTAGGCGATGGAGAACCTGGGCCACAGCATGAGGCGGCAGGCGGCAAAGTTCGGCCCAGGCGATCAGGGATGGTGGGCACTGCTAGAGCTCCAGCTGTATCAGTTCTGGTCACTGCTGCAAGGTAGGTGGGCGCTGGGTGCCGCGGGGGCGATGGAAGGGTGAGGACTTGGGTGGGCACCTGCCGGGTGGTTTATGGTGGGCGTGGACTGGGTAGGCTCCGACTTTCAAGCCCGGTTCCAGGGGCTCAGCATTGCGAACTTTGCAAAGGGGAACGCCTGGGTGCCTGACTTCCCTTCTGAGTCACCAGATTGAGACTGTGCTTTGCTATGTCTGGAGGCAGTGAATGGGTTACTGTGGTGTGCCTTTAATCCATGCAGGAATTGGAGGTGAGGAAAACTGATGGGAAATGCTGGGAAAAACACCTGGCATGCACAGGGTTGTTTTGAGTATTAAATGGACAATACCCTTTCCAAACATGTAAGGAGAACTTTCAAATGGCAATCGTTATTAGAGTCTTACAGAAAGATAAGAATGAGACTTGACATTTAGACTACTGAGGAAGAGGGAGAAGATCAGTATAGGGCAAAGCAAAGTCAGAACAAGAAGGCAAGAGGAAGAATCATGTCATTTTTGCATGTAGGGATAAAGGAGCTTTGTAATGTACCTGTTGTAACTAGGAATGAAGCTGAGTGACAGAGTGCCTGCCTAGCATGTGCAAATCCTGTATTGGGTCCCCACTACTGAAAAAACAAAAACAAAAAAATGAACAGAAAACATGTTGGTTGACACTGTCAACTACTAGAATCAGTTTGGCAGTTGTGTAGAGGATTGGGTTGTGGGAAAGGAGATTAGAAGTTGTACTAAAGTGATAGCAAGGCAGCTGAAACAAGAGTAGAGTACAAGTGAAAACTCCAACAGCAGGAGAGGCCTTAGGGATTTCCATTTGGCAAAATGGACTGTGTGCATATGGAGAATGAAGGAAAGAATGACGTTGGAGATAATTCCTAGGTTTGTGGCTTGGAAAACCCTTGAAACTAATTATAGAAATACTTGTTTTTACTTTAAGATGAAGATTTAGAAATGGCTGTCAAGAAACTTAATGGAAAACTCTATCTGGATGACTCATAAAAATATAGGCCATTAGAAGAAAATCTAGCAGGTATGTTAAGTTTAAATGACTAAGTAGATTTTTTTAAACAAATCATCTGTTTGAAAGAAACCTCCTGATCTGATAATCAAGATTAATTGATTTTATTTATTTAACATATCCTTGTTCCTGGTGATTTAAATATTTCAAAAATAATGCTACCTGGAAAACATGGTTCTCTTAGTGATCCTTGTTCCGATTAGTATTCATAGGTCTTGTTATAGGGGTTTTTGGATTACCTTAAGGTCCAGTGAAAAGCTGATCATTGTGTAGAGTAGTTGGACTTCATCTAATTTTATCTTTTATTTTGCTTGTGCTGTTTGGGTTTTTCAGATAATGAGAAAGAATGTGTTATTGTCTGGGGAAAGAAGCCTACAGTTCAAAAGAAAGCAAAACCAGATTCAGTAAAGCTCCCACCTACATTTTTTATGGAGTCTGCAATGATACTGATGAGTTCAATGGAAATGGGGAAGACTTTCAGTCAGAGCTTCAAAAAGTTCAGGAAACTCAGGTAAGAATGTCTTCTTTGTTTTCCTTCTGATTCCATTGACTTTGTTGATGTAGTAAACAGAAGAATGTTCTTAGCAAATGGTAATGATGGGTGTGGCTAGCAGATAGAGTGAATCCGAGTAAGTGGAGAGGCATATTATTTATGAATTGGTACACTCAAAATAGGATATTAAATTTTCCAAAATTGAGCTATAGATTGAAGGTGCAGTGCCAGTCAAAACTTCACCAGGATTCTTTGAAGATATAAATGAGCTAATTCTTAAAATTTCTATGGAAAGTTACAAATATATGTTTGTTATTATTGATGACTGAGACATTATCAACCAGAGTTTTGAGTTTTGACCTAAAATGGATATTCAAATTTATCCAATTTTTTTACTCCATCTATTGTTGCAATCATGGGACTTTTTGTGAAATCTATGAAGGATATTGATTTTTGAATGTTCAGGAAACCAACATTGCTATCCTGGAATAAGCCTCAATTATGAAATATGAATTATAAATTTTATATGCATTCAGGTTTGAGTAAATTTTGTTACTACTTTTGGATTTATTATTATCAGGGGTATTGGTCAGTATTTTTTTCTGACAATATCTTTAGTTTCCATATAAGAGTTAATACTGGTATCAAGAAATGAATTGAAAAATGTTTGTGGTACTGCGGTTTTCTGAAAGAGATTGTGTTATTTGTAGCCATTTCTCCTTGAATGATCAGCAGTTTTTACTAGAGGAATCATATGAGATGAAGTTTTATGAAGACTTTTTAAAAATACAGCAAATGAATAGAGAACTGTAGGATATCTGTTCAGTTTATCTAATAGTTCTTGAGTAAATTTTGATAATTTGTGTCTTTCAAGAAACTGGTGTCAAATTTGTGTGCATAGAGCTGTTCCTTTAAATCTCTTTTTAGTCTTTTAATGTCTGTAAGTTCAGTATAGACATGTACTGTTTTCTGTCTTTCTTGCTCTTTCTTGGTTAATCTGGTTAGAGGTTCATCAATTTCATGAGTACTTTTCCACTTCCACCAGTAGAAATAGATTTTGCCTTCATTGATATTCAGTCTGTTGTCTGTGTCAAATTTCATTGATTTCTGTTCTTACTATTTACTTATTATTACTATGTTCTTATTATTTACTTCTTGCCTTGGGCTTATTTTGCATTTTTTTTTGTACCAGGGTTTGAACCCAGGGTACTTAGTCACTGAGGCATATCCTCAGCCCTTTGTTTTTTTAATTTAAATTTAATTTATTTATTTGTTACCAGGGATGGTACCTAGGGGCAGTTAACCACTAAGCTACATCCCCAGACCTTTTCATATTTTGTTTAGAGACAGGGTCTCACTAAAGCTGAGACTGGCATTGAACTTGTGATCTTCTTTCCTCAGCCTCCCAAGCTGCCAGGGATTACAGGAATATGCCACTGTGCCCAGCTGTTTCTAGTTTCCTAAAGTAGAAGCTTAAATTAAGACCATTTTTTAAGAACTTAACCTTTATTTAATTTATTTATTTATTTATTTATTTATTTATTTATTTATTTATTGTGTTGCTATGGATTATACCCAGTGTCTTACTGTGCTAGGCAAGTGCTCTACCACAGAGCTACAACCCAAGCCCACATTGTTCATTTTTATGCAAGTATTTAATGCAAGAATTTCCCTGTAAACCTTGTTTAGCTGCATCCCATGAGTTTCAATGCGATCTTTTTGCTTTTATGGTCCTTGCCATTCTTCTTGACCTGTGCATTAGTTAAAAATACTAGGTTATTTTCCACATATTATTGCTGTTGATTGTTACTTTATAGTTCATAAATATTTGAATAATTTTAGTTGTTTGAGTTTAGTGAGATCTGTTTTTGTGATTGTTTCATGTGCACTTGATAAGAATTTTGTAGTCTGCTGTATTTGTGTGTGGAATATTATATAAATGTTAATTAGGTCAAATTAGTTGATACTTTTATTCGGGTCTTACATATCTTTGATAAATTTTTGTCTGCTTATTCTGTCATTTACCAAGAACGTTATCAAGCTAATTGTGACTGCCCACCTTTCATCAGATTTCACTTCTCATACTTTTTTTAGTATATTTTTAGTTGTCAATGGACCTTTATTTTATTTATATGCAGTGCTAGGAATTGGATCCAGTGCCTCACACATGCTAGGCAAGCACTCGACCACTAAGTTAAACCCCAGCCCTCATACTTTGTTGATCTCTTGATTTAACTTTGTTGATTTTTCAAAACTCTCTATTTTTTTCTGTTCTATTTTTTTATTTTCTTCCTCCTGCTTACTTTGGATTTAGTTTGCTCTTTTTCCAACTTCTTAAGATGAGAAGATTCTTGGCCTATGATCTTTGTTTTTTAATGTTTACAGCTTTATATTTTTCTCTAAGCATTGCTCTAGTTGCATTCAGTAAGTTTGGTAATTTTTGTTTTTTAATATATTTTTTATTTTTCAATTTTTTGCAGTGCTGGGGATCAAACCTAGGACCTTGTGCTTGCAAGACAAGCACACTACCAACTGAGCTATTTCCCCAACCCTCTTTTCTGTTTTTTAGCCTGTTAAAACAGTAAAGTTTTGTTTGAAATTACTGTTATAAAATGCATCTTTACAAATTATGATTTATAAAATGCCAGGGAAAGGAGTTACCAAAATTTTTTTTGTTTATAGTTATTACTTATATACTTTATAGCTCTGTATTTATTCAAGTTACCATCTACATTGTATGTCCTCTCAATTCTGTCTACTGGACTCATTTAGTACTTATTTAGACCTTCTTATAGGACAGGTCTGCTAGCAAGTTTTTTTCAGTTTCTGTTTATCTGCGATACCTTAATTTCTCTTTTTTTCTAAATGGTAGTTTTGCTGAATATAAAACTCTTGGTTGACATTCTTTCATCATTTTGAATATGTAATCCCACTCTTTTCTTTTTCTTTTATTAGTTGTAGGTAGACATAACTTTATTTATTTTTTTAATATGGTGCTGAGGATCAAACCCAGTGCCTCACATATGCTAGACAAGGACTGTACCACTGAGTCACAACCTCAACCCTATCCCAGTTTTCTGACTTTGATTTCTGTAAGGGCTTTGCTATTAATTCTTTAATTTTTTTGTTGTTGTTGATGGATCTTTATTTTATTTATTTATATGTGGTTCTGAGAATCAAACCCAGTGCCTCACACATGCTAGGCAAGCACTCTACAACTGAGCTACAACCCTAACCCTTCTATTAATCTTACTGAGCATCCCTTTTATGGAATGAGCTTTCTGCTTTCAAGAAATTTCTCTTAATATTCAGCATTTGAGAGTTCATCTGTGATGAATTTAAGTGTGTATCTTTTTTATTGTATCCATATTGGAGTTCATAAAGACTTTTTGGTTGTTTTTGGACTTTACTCAAATATTCTATCATTTTCTCTCCTTCTGGGTTTCCCATTATGCATATGTTGGTATGGTTGATGGTTTCATGCAGGTCTTTGAAACCTTTTTGAGTTTTCTTCACTGGTTTTTTTCTTTAGATTTCTCAGGCTAGATAATCTCAATTCATGTATCTCTAGCTTATTGATTTCTTTTGCCTGTCAGATCTGCTGTTGACCCTTGGAGTGAATTTGACTTTACTTTCTGAAGCAGATTTAGGTTTATAGGAAGGTACCAGAGATATCCATGTATCTCCTGCCCTCAACATATACATGTTCTCCCTCATTAACATCCTGTAACATGGGGGCATATTTGTTACAATCCTAAAACCTGTGTTCATGCATCACCACACAAAGTTTAAAGTTTACACTAGGTTTCCCCCTTGTCTTGTACTTTCTATGAGTTGGGACAAATAATGAATGCTGTGTATACCATTATAATGTCCTACTATGTGATTTCACTGTCATAAAAATTCTCCTTACATCCCTGATCCCCATCCCTATCTGCCACTGATCAGGATGATTGGGCTATGTTTTTTAGTATCTTTTAGTTATCAATGGACATTTATTTATTTTTATGCAGTGCTGAGAATTGAACCCATTGCCTCACAGTGCTCTACCACTGAGCTACAAACCCAGCCCCTCTTTGTTTAATTTCTAGGGTTGGTTATGAAGTTGATTTTGATCATCTTTGTTAATGTTTTTCTTGTTTTTACAAACAGGTGTATTTATAATAGCCCTCTCTCTACCATTTCAGAAGCAATAAATTGACCCCTTTGAATTGATCATCCTTGTTTATCCCTTGTTATTTTTCTTGAATCTGCTTTATCTGGTAAGAAAGATTAACTCAATCATATTTTTGTGTTTAAGTATGTGTATTTGTGTGTTATAATCTTTATTTTTAACCACCTATATCATAATGAGTTTTTGGACTGAATTTTGACAGTTTCTTTAAAAATCTATTTGGATAATGTTTATTGGTGTTTAAACAATTTACATTTTATTTAATGTAATTGTCATGGTTAGACTTTTATCATTTTATTTTTAGTTGCAAGTATCGCTTTTATTTTTCATTACTGTTTTCATTTTTTTAATTATTTTGATATTCTTCAGAATTCTTTTACATTTTATTATTGTACCATTGTTGTGGTACTAGGGATTGAAATAAAGAGCTTTGTGTGGGCTAGGCAATGGCTCTATCACAGAACTGTATCACTGTTGCTTTTTAAAATTTTATGTTGAGACAGGGAAATGCTAAATTACCCAGGCAATCCTACCTCAACTTTCTGAGTAATTTGGGGATTACAGATGTGTGACACCATACTCAGTTGGCAATTGACTGTTGCATATTCAGTTATTAACTTATAATCTTGTTATTACTTAGCAGTTCCAGGAAACTGTGTATTCTTTGTTTTTTATTTTTATATTTACAATCATATCATCAGTAAACTTTGACAGATTTCTTTTTTTCCTTTCTTTATACATTTTACTTCAGTGTATCTGGAGAGTTTCTAATATATCTTATGACATGAGGGAACGTTCATACCTTGCTATTGTTCTTAATAAGAAAGCTAGTCTCTCACTGTTAAATATCATGTTAACTGCAATTTTTTGGTAGATGTTCTTTATCAAATTTAATAAGCTTCTTATTCATAATTTATGGAGAGTATTTATTATGGTGTTGGATATTGGCAAATGAATTTCTGCAACTATTAATATGAGCTGAGGATTTTATTTTCAGCTGTTTTATGAGTACATTGCTGTAATCAGTTTGCACATGTTCAACCAGCCTTCCATCCTTGGAGGAAAACTTACTTGGTTGTGGTATATAATTATTTTATATATTGATTTTTTTTCTCCAATATTTTTAAAAATTGGTGAATTAGAGTTTTGCATGATTGGATTTGTTGTTATATATTCATAGAAGCATATAACATATTAATGTAATTTGTCCAAAATGACTCTCCAGAAACCCCACCCACCACCTCCCACTCCTTGAACCCTATTCTCTAGAGACCTCCCTTTGATTTTTAGGAGATTCCCCCCAGATTCACTTTTTTTCTTACTTTCTTTCTTTCCTTCTTTCTTTCTTTCTTTCTTCCTTCCTTTCTTCTTTTCTATCTTTCTTTCTTTCGAAGGAGCAGGTGCCAGGGTCTTGCTTTTTTGAAGAAATGATTCTATCCTTGTTGCCTGGGCAACTAGGAACCAGACTTTAAGTGGTATGGAGCCCTGAGAGCAGTAAATCCTGCCATAACCAGGCAGGACAAGGGATCCCATTGAATTCTGACAGTTCGCACTTCCACCCAGGTACACTAGGTGGAGCTGTGCTTTGTTGGCCGCACCATTCTTGCTGACAGGCAGCTAATCTGGTTCCTGATGCAGGCTATTAGCCCCACAAATTCCAGTGGAACAAGCTGGGACTGAGGCCTGCTTGAGAGCACGTGGGTCAAAAATCTTAGCAATGGCACCAGTGGATTTTCCCTCCAACCCCCATCCTCCAGCACTGGGACAAGCCAAGTTTTATACAGAGTAGGAAACTAACCTAGGAGACTAGCAGCCACAAGGAGAGATGGGTGGTGAGTGCTCAGCTCAGTAGATCATGCAGTGCAGCACCGTGGTTTAGGTGATCAATGATTTGGGACACATCACATTCCATCTGTTGGGTTTCTCCACCTAATCTAAGAAGTCTGGAAAGGAGACAGCTAGAACATGGGATGTCCATGTTCCATGTGAGGGTGAGTGGCACCACTGGTGGCTCATAAAGAGAGGAGGGAGTCATTCACTCAGCATGTTGGAAGGAGGACAGGATGAACCTGACATGCAAGGAAAGTTGTTTTGTGCTCACTCCAAATGCCAGGCCCCTCCTCCTTGGCTGCTGCCTTAAAACTAGTCTGTATCCAGAAACTTACCAGATGGGATTTTTCCAGGGTCACATCAAATCAAAACAAGATGCATAAATGACTTGCCAAGCTTTATTCACAAAATGCTTCATATTCTTGACCAGACAAATACATCTCTGTCACAAGGGCCTGTAGGATATTGCCAGAAGTCCTCTAAACAGCCACAGGATGGAGTAGACCACAAGCTGGGAGATGAATTAACAGCCTGGTGATGGCATGATGAGCACAGTTTCACAGGGCACAATACCAGGTTTGAATATAGACCATGCTGAAAGTGGAATGGTTCAAAGCTTCCAAGCTGAATATTCAAAAGAGGAGAGTAAGGATATTTGGGGGGCCAGAAAAGCTGAAGTGTGTTGATGCTGGAAAACAACTTTGGAGAAGACACACTATGAAACTCCTTCATGGTCAACCCACAAAATCCACAACATATATTCAGCCTCCTCATACACTACAAATAAAGGAAGTAGTAATTGCCCGTTCATTCTCTATGCAACCATGAATACTGGCCCTCATTTCCCTTTTAGGACAACAATACCCTTGCAAATTCCTGTCTCTTCTCTGTTGCTCCCAAGGGGCAGCTGAATATAAAAATCATGATTCCTATTTATTCTGGCACAAGAACCATGAACATATGCTTTCCCAACTTCACAGCACCTTCACCCATGACCTACAATTTAAGCAAGTTGATCCTGGGATATAGAATGCTAATCCCTACACTGCATCTCTTCAGGATGTCCATCAATATAACCAAGAGTCTACAAAGGGCTCCAATACTCTTGACACTGGAGCTCCAATGATATTGGGTGAGTCGGTTGTAAAAGTCCCGTGATCCACCTGAATGCTATCAACACAGTCTAATATTGATTCTGCCATAAATCATAACATTATTCACCAAGAAATCACAGAAATCCACTGAAAGGGAAAAGCGTGAGAGAAATTCCAGGGACAAGAGCGTCTGTCTTTCATGTTCACCTCTTGGATTTCCAGTTGACATTGAGGTTCATGTGGAAAGTGCTCCAGTGTGGAAATTCCCTTCATTGACAGAGAGTATGGCAGTGTGTCCAAGAAGACTGGAGAGTGCCAGGTAAAAGTGTGGTTGTCAATTTGAATTTCCTGCCACTGAAACCTGGTGCACTTCTGCAGCTGAAAAATGTGCTGAAGAATTATCCTCTTAAGCATACTTGTGAGAGATCCGTGATCTCTGTCCTAAGGAGAGTAGAGTGACTTCATGGATCAAGTACTCTGAAGAAATGCAGGTGACTAGGCAGGATGGCTCACTTGGAGCACAGTGGTCTGCTGAAAGTTGTTGGTGGAATTGGATTGCATGTGAAATTGGTGCTGTTTTAGAGTGTTGATACCTATTTTGACATGAGGAGGAAGGAAAAGTAAAAGAGATGAAGGAAAAAAGTTGGGAGGCTTTGGTTTGGTTTTGTTTGTTATTTTCAAAATCCCACAGTGCTGGGGACTCAAATGCAGACCTCGAGCATGCAAGGCAGGGACTCTACGAGATGAGCTATATGGCCTGCACAGCAATGGCTTCTCTGAGTTACAACACTTGACATCTACAGTCTTAATTTGTGAAATTGTATGCAGAGAAGCAATCATGACCAAGCCAAACAATGTCTAAGGAATTCTTAATTCTCCTGTTCAAAACAATCCAGCAAGGAACTTTTTTGCATGTCAATATCCAAGCCTAGCCCTGTGTCCTGAGGGAAAGATTTTTCCCCTCTTCATTAAGGATGAAAATGGAAGTAGCTGATTGATCCATGAGCAGAAATATGTACCAGGGATCCAAGGACACCAGAAACAGGAGCAGAGGCAGGATTATATGGGTTTGAGAATATGCTCAATTGTTGAACATGAATGGAGATATTGGGGATCATTCACACATGAATAACTAGAAATTACATTCAAAACCAACTCATATTTTCCTAGAGAGTATATTTTTTCTTATTTTTACTTTTGAACTTTTCTTAAAAAATTTTAAAGAGCAGAGAGCTGTGCACAATGCACAAGCCAGTTCAGGTGCTGGATTTTGCCCATTATATCAGTAATAGGGTGAGGCAGAGAAAGTTGTGCATAATGCTCTAAACCTGTTTCCCTCAGTAAAAGTGCATCAGCAATTTAGGCAGATGCTGTCGGGAGATATAAACAGGCAAAGGCATGTGGTGATGGCTCATAAGGTCTGGGGTCCCAGAATTGAATGTGGTGGCAAAAAGAAAACATTCCTCATCCAATTTCTATCTTCTCCTTGTTATGTTTTCAGATATTACTCTCAAGATTTATTACAGAGAGATAAGTGGCTAAACTTATATCCTTGATCGTTCATTCATTTCATTGGAATCAATTCCACTCAGAAAAACGTAACAATTGGTTACCAGTTCTCCAGTGATATGAGAGTCATACATGGAAGAACTCCTATAATCAAAAGGGAAGGACCAGGTATTGGTCAGATAGGTTGAGAAGGTCACAGGGTTTCAAAAATCTGGTAGGAGAAGGCACTTGATTGCACTCACCAGAGTGTTTGTAAAGCCTTGGGCAACATAAACTTTATGAGTGGTTCCCGAGACATGGCGCCTGTAAACCAGATTCCACCTGAGGTCATAGAGGATTGGACTGAGAACACGGAAGTGTCACTGTTCCCATGGCAACCAGAGACCATTCAGCCCCTGGTCACTTCAAACTCACATTCAAAACATGCGGCGGCTCAGCTGTGATGGTAAGAGGATAGATGAAGGGAGTGGGTGTTAGGGTCTTGATATTTTGAAGAAATGAGTCTATCCTTGTTCCCTGGGCAATGAGGAAACAGGTTGTAAGTGGCATGGAGCCCATGAGTGATAAATCCCCTCATATACAGGCAGGACAAGGGATCCCATTGAAGTCTGACAGCTCGCACTTCCACACAGGTCCGTTAGTTGGTGCTATGCTCCGTTGGGTGCACCATTCTTGCTGACAGGCAGCTCACCTGGATCCTGATGTAGGCTAATAGCCCCCACAAATTCCAGTGGAACAAGCTGGGACCGAGGGCTGCTTGAGAGCACGTGGGTCAACAATCTTAGCACAGTCAACAGTGTATTTGCCCTCTGACCCCACTTCTCCAGGACTGGGACAAACCGGGTTTTCTTCAGAGTCAGTAAACTAGCATAGGGAGCTAGTGCCACATGGAGAGATGGGTGGTGAGTGCTCAGCTCAGTAGAGCATGCAGTGCTGCCCTGTGGTTTAGGTGATCATTGATTTGGGACACATCACATTTCATCTGCTGGATTTCTCCTCCTATTCTATGAAGTCTGGAAAGAGACAGATGGAATCTGGGATATCCATGTTCCAAGTGAAGGTGAGTGGCTCCTCTAGTGACTCATAAAGAGAGGAGGGAGTCATGCACTCAGCCTGTTGGAAGGAGGACAGGACAAACCTGACATGGTAGGAGAGATGTTCTGTGGTCACTCCAACTGCCAGGTCACTCCTCCTTGGCTGCTGCCTTACAACTAGGCTGCACACAGAATCTTATGTGCTGGGATGTTTTCAGGGTCACATCAAATCAAAAAAGATGCAGAAATAGGTTGCAAATCTGTATACACAATATGGTTTCTCTTCTTTACAAGACAAATATCTCTCTGTTTCAAGGGCCTGTGGGATATTGCCAGGAGTCCTCTAACCAGCCCCAGGATGGAGAAGACTGCAAACTGGAGGTTAAATTAACAGCCTGGTGATGGCATGATCAGCACAGTTTCACACATCAGAGCAACAGGTTTGAACATAAACTGTGCTGAAATTAGAATGGTTCAAAGCTTCCATGCTGAATATTTAAAAGAGGTGTGTAAGTGTACTTCAGAGGGCCAGAAAAGCTGAAGTGTTTTGATACTGGAAAACAACATCAGAGAAGAGACCCTATGAAACTCGAGATCATTGTTCGTGGTCAACCCACAAACTCCACAACATATATTCAGCCTCATCATACACTACAAATGTAGGAAGTAGTTATCGCCAGCTCATTCTCTATGCAAACATGAATATGGACCCTCATTCCCCTTTTTAGAACAAAAATGCCTTGCAAATTCCTGTCTCTTTCTGCTGCCCAAGGGACAGCCAAATATACAAATGATGATTCTGAATTTTTCTGGCACAATAACCATGAGCATAGGCTTTCCCAACTTCACAGAACCTTCTCCCACATCCTGCAATTTAAGCCAGTTGATCCTGGAATATGCAACACTAATCCCTTCAATGCTTCTCTTGAGGATGTCCATTAATATAAACAAGAGTCTACAAAAGGGCTCCATTCCTCTTGACACTGGTGCTCCAATGATATTGGGTGAGTAGATTGTAAATGCCCCGTGATCCTCCTGAATTTGATCAATACATGCTAACATTGTTTCAGCCTCAAGTCCTAACTTATTCAAAAGAAATCACAGGCAAGCCTCTGTAAAGCAAAAGTGTGAAAGAAGATCCTGGGAAAAGAGTAACTGTCTTTTGTGTTCACCTCTTGGTTTTCCAGTAGTCATTGATGTACACATAGAAAGAGTTCCGGTGTGGAAGTCCCCTTCATTGGCAGAGAGTATGGCAGTGTGTCCAAGAAGCTTGGAGAGTGCCAGGTACAAGTGTGGTTGTCATTTTGAAATTCCTGCCACTGAAACCTGGTGCACAATGCACAGCTGAAGAAGGTGCTGAAGAATTATCCTCATAAGCATATTCATGAGAGACCTGTGATCTCTGTCTTAAGGAGAGTAGAGTGACTTCATGGAACAAGTAATCTGAAAAATGCAGGTGACTGTTCAGCACTGCTCTCTTGGAGCACAGTAGCCTGCTGAAAGTTGTTGGTGGAATTGGGTTGCATGTAAAATTAGTGCTATTTTAGGGTGTTGATTCTTTTTTGATGAGAGGAGAAAAGAAATGAAAAAGAAGAGACGATGGAAGGTTGGGAGGCTCAGAATTGGGTTCATTTTTTTGTTATTTCTTCAATCCCACAATGCTGGGTACTCAAAACCAGGGCCTTGATTATGAGAGGCAGGCACTCTACTAGATGGCCTCTATGGCCAACACAGGAACAGCTTCTCTGAGTTACAACCCTTGATCACCTAGAGATTTATCTTGTGAAATTGTATGCAGAAAATCAATCATGACCAAAGAAAACATTGTCTAAGGAATTCTTAATTCTCCAGTTCACAACAATTCAGCAAGGAAATTTCACATGTCAATATCCAAGTCTAGAGCTGTGCCCTGAGGGAAAGACTTTTTTCCCTCTTCATTAATGATGAAAACAGGAGTAAATGACTGATCCATGAGCAGAAAATTTATCAGGGATCCAAAGACACCAGGAACAGGGGCAGAGGCAGTACTATATTGGATTGAGAATATGCTCAATTGGTGCATAGGAATGGAGATATTGGGGATCATTCACACATGAATCCCTAGCCATTACATTCAAAATCAACTGACAATTTTGTAGAGAGTATTTATTTTCTTACTTTTCCTTTTGACCTTTTATTTCAAAAATTCTAAAGAGCAGAGGTCTGTGAATAATGCAAAAGCCAGTTCAGGTGCTGGATCTTGCCCATCATGTCACGAATATGTGAGGCAGAGGAAGTTGTGCCTCCTCTTCTCACCCTGTTTTCCCTCAGTAGAAAGTGCTTCAGCAATATAGCCAATTGCTTTTGGGAGATATAAACAGGCAAGGCATATGGTGATTGCTCATATGGTTTGGGGTCCCAAAACCAAAACATGGTGTCAAAAAGAAAACATTCCTCATCCAATATCTATCTTCTACTAGTTATGTTTTCAGATATTACAATCAAGATTAATTACAGAGAGATAAGTGGCTAAAATCATATCCTTGATCCTTCATTCATTTTGGTGCAATAATTCCACTCAGAAAAATGTAACAATTGATTACCAGTTCTCCTGTGATATGAAAGCCATACATGGGATAACTCCTCTAATAAAAGGGGAAGGAGCAGGCATTGGTCAACTAGGTTGTGAAAGTTGCTTTGTTTTGAGGCTCTGGTAGGAGAAGGCACTTGATTGCACTCCCCAGAATAATTGTAAAGCCTTGGGCAGCAGGAACTTTGATGAGTGACCCCCGTGACATGGCTCTTTTACCTCACATTCCACCTGACTTCACAGAGGAACAGACTGAGAAGATGGAAGCATCACGGTTACAATGGCAAACAGAGGCTTTTCATCTCCTGGTCACTTCAAATTTATATTCAAGATATGCGTTGGTTCAGCTGTGAGGGTAAGAGGATAGATGAAGGGAAATGTTGCTAGGGTCTTGCATTTTAGAAGAAATGATTGTATCCTTGTTGCCCGGGTGATGAGAAAACAGGCTGTAAGCATATGGAAACCCATGAGCCATATATCCCCCCATATCCAGGCAGAACTTGGGATCCTATTCAAGTCTGACAGCTCACACTTCCAACCAGGTATGCTAGGTGGCATGTGTTCTGTTGGCCGCACCATTCTTGCTGACAGGCAGCTCAAGTAGCTCCTGATGCAGGCTATTAGCCCCCACAAATTCCAGTGTTACAAGATGGATCTGAAGCATGTGGGTCAACAGTCTTAGCACCAGCACCAGTGGATTTGCTCTCGGAGACCTCCCCTACATGACTGGGCAACCTGGGGTTTCTTCAGACTCAGGAAACTAGACTAAGGGACCTAGCATCCACACAGAGTGATGGGTGGTGTGTGCTGAGATCAGTAGAGCATGCAGTGCAGCACTGTGGTTTAGGTAATCATTGATTTGGGACACATCACATTCCATCTGTCAGGATTCTCCTCCTAACCTAAGAAGTCAGTAAAGGAGACAGCTGGAACATGGGATGTCCATGTTCCATGTAAAGGTGAGTGGCTCCTCTGGTGTCTCATGAAGAGAAGAGGGAGTCTTTCACTCAGGATGTTGGAAGGAGGACAGGATGAACCTGACATGCAAGGAGAGTTTTTCTGCACTCACTCCAACTGCCAGGCTCTTCCTCCTTGCTGCTGCCTTACAACTTACAACTAGGCTGCACCCAGAACCTTACCTGCTGGGATATTTCCAGAGACACATTAAATCAAAACAAGATGCAGAAATGACTTGCCAATCTGTATTCACATAATAGTTCATCTTCTTGACCAGATAAATACCTCTATGTGACAAGGGTCTGTGGGATATTGCAAGAATTCTTATAACCAGCCCCAGGAGGGAGAAGACCACCAGTGGGTGGATGAATTAACAGCCTGGTGATGGCAAGATCAGCACAGTTTCACAGGGCATAACACCACATTTGAACATAGACTATGCTGAAAGTGGAATGATTCAAAGCTTCCAAGCTGAATATTCAAAGAGAAGAGTATGGATATTTGGGGGGCTAGAAAAGCTGAATGGTGTTGATGCTAGGAAACAACTTCAGAGAAGAGATCTTATTACACTTGCCATCATTGATGGCCAACCCACAATCTCCATGACATATATTCAGCCTAATCATAAACTACGAATGCAGGAAGTAGTTATTGCCCACTCATTCTCTATGCAACCATGAATACCAAAACTCATTCCCCTTTTAAGGACCTCACTGCCCTTGTAAATTCCTGTCTCTTTTGCATTACTCTCAAGGGAGAGCCAAAAATATCAATGATGATTCCTATTCTTTCTGGAAGAAAACCGTGAGCATAGGCTTTCCAAAATTCACAGCACCTTCTCCCACGATGTATAATTTAAGTCAGTTGATCCAGGATATGCAACACTAATCCCTGCAGTGCATCTCTTGAGGAAGAACATCAATATTAACAAGACTCTACAAAAGGACTCCATTCCTCTTCACACTGGAGATCAAATGATATTGGGGGAGTAGATTGTAAATGCCCCGTGATCCTCCTGAATGCTATGAATACAGGCTAATATCAATTCAACCCCAAATCCTAACTTTATTCACCAAGAAATCATAGGCAAGACCCTGCAAGGCAATTGTTTGAGAGAAGGTCCAGTGACAAGAGCCACTGTCTTTTGTGTTCACCTCTTCGTGTTTCAGTTGACATTGAGGCGCACGTGGAAAGTGCTACAGTGTGGAAGACCCTTTCATTGGCAGAGAGTATGGCAGTGTGTCCAAGAAGCCTGGAAAGAGCCAGGTATAAGTGCAGTTGTCATTTTGAATTTTCTGCCACTGAAACCTGGTGCACATTGTGCAGCTGAGGAAGGTGCTGAAGAATTATCCTCATAAACATACTCGTGAATGACCTGTGATCTCTGTCCTAAAGAGAGTAGACTGACTTCAAGAAAAAACTCCTCTGAAGAATTGAAGGTGACTGGGCAGCCTGTTCTGTTGGACCACACTAGCCTGCTAAAAGGTGTTGGTGGAATTGGGTTGCATGTGAAACTGGTGCTGATTTAGAGTGTTGATTCCTTTCGTGACAAGAGGAGAAAAGAAAAGAAAAAGAGTGACAATGGAAGGTAGGAAGCCTGAGAATTGCATTAATTTGTTTGTTATTTCTGCAATCCCACAGTGCTGGGAACTCAAACCTGGGCCTTGAGCATGGGAGGCAGGAACTCTATAAGATGGGCTATATGGCCTCAGCATGGACTGCTTCTCTGAGTTACAACACTTGATCACCTACAGTCTTAATTTGTGAAATTGTGTGCAGAGTAGCAATCATGACCATGCCAAACAATGTCTCAGGAATACTTAATTCTGATCACAACAATCCAGCAAGGAACTTTTTGCATTTCAATGCCCAAGCCTATACCTGTGTCCTGAGGGAAAGATTTCTCCCCTCTTCATTAAGGATGAAAATGGAAGTAGCTGATTGATCCATGAGCAGAAAAATATATCAGGGATCCAAAAACGCCAGGAACAGGGGCAGAGGCAGGAATATGTGGAATTCAGAATATGCTCAATTGGTGACTACAAATGGAGATATTGAGGGTCATTGCATTCAAAATCAACTGACACCATCCTAGAAATTATTTTTTTCTTGTTTTACCTTTGACCTTTTCTTTAAAAAATTCTAAAGAGCAGAGAGCTCTGCACAATGCAAAAGCCAGTTCAGATTCTGAATCTTGCCCATCATATCAGGAATGGGTGAGGCAGAGGAAGTTGTGCCTCCTGTTATAAGCCTGTTTCCCTCAGTAGAATGTGCTTCAGCAATTCAGTCAGACGCTGATGGGAGATATAAGCAGACAAAGGCATGAGGTGATGGCTCATAAGTTCTGGAGTCCCAGAATAGAAATGTAATGACAAAAAGAAAACATTCCTCATCCAATTTCTATCTTCTCCTCGTTATGTTTTCAGTGATTACTCTCAAGATTTATTACAGAGTGATAAGTGGCTAAAGTCATATCCTTGATCATTCATTCATTTTGTTGCAATCAATTCCACTCAGAGAAACATAACATTTGGTTACTAGTTCTCCTGTGACATGAAAGCCATATATGGGAGAATACCTCTAATCAAAGGGGAAGGAGCAGGCATTGATCAACTAGGTTTGGAATGTTGTGGGCTTTAGGACCTTGGTTGGAGAAGGCACTTGATTGCACTACCCAGAGTGTTTGTAAAGCCTTGGGCAACTTGAACTATCATGAGTGCCTTCAGTGACATTGCGCCTGCACCCCAGATTCCACCTGAGGTCACAGAGGAGTGGACTGAGAACATGGAAACAGCATGTTTTACATGGCAACCAGAGACCATTCAACTACTGGCTGCTTCAAAACCACATTCAAGACATGCTGTGGCTCAGCTGTGAGGGTAAGAAAATATTTGAAGGGAGCAGGTGCTAGTGTCTTGTGTTTTTGAAGAAATAAATCTCTCCTTGTTGCCTGGGGGAAAGGATACAGGGTATAAGCAGTATGCAGCCCTGTGAATGATGAATCCTCCCATATCCAGGCAGGACATGGGATCCCATTGAACTCTGACAGCCTGCACATCCACCCAGTTCCGCAAAGTGGACCTGTGCTCCACTGGCCACACAATTCTTGCTTACACGCAATTCTCTGGCTCCTGATGCAGGCTATTAGCCCCCACAAATTCCATTGGAACAAGCTGGAAATGAGGGCTGCTTGAGAGCATGTGGGTCAACCATCTTATTACCAAAACCAGTGGATTTGACATCTGACCCCACTCCTCCAGGGATGGGACAACCCAGGTTTCATCAGACTCAGGTAACTAACCTAGGTGCCTAGCAGTCACTCAGAGAGATGAGTGGTGAGTGCTCAACTCTGAAGAGCATGCAGTGCAATTTCATGGTTTAGGTGATCACTGATTTGTGACAAATCATATTCCATCTGTCCTGTTTTCCCTCCTATCCTAAGAAGTCTGGAAAGGAGACAGATGGATCATGGGATGTCCGTGTTCCATGAGAAGGTGATTGACTCCTCTGGTGGCTCATATAGAGAGGAGGGAGTCATTCCCTCAGCATGTTGGAAGGAGGACAGAATGAACCTGATATGCAAGGAGAGTTGTTCTGTGCTCACTCCAACTTCCAACCCCTACTCCTTGGCTGCTGCCTAATAACTAGGCCATACCCAGAAGCTTACCAGCCAGGATTTTTCTAGGGTCACATCAAATCAAAACAAGATGCAGAAATGATGTGCCACTCTGAATTCACAAAATGGTTCATCTTCTTGATGAGACAAATACCTCTCTGTCACAAGGGCCTGATGGATACTGCCAGGAGTCCACTAACCTGCCCCAGAATGAGCAGACCAAAGCCTGGGGATGAATTAACAGCCTGGTGATGGAATGACGAGCACAGTTTTACAGGGCACAACACCAGGTTTGAACATAGACCGTGCTGAGAGTGGAATGGTCCAAAGTTTTCAAGCTGAATATTCAAAAGAGGAGAGTAGGGATATTTGGGGGTCCAGAAAAGCTGAAGGGTGTTGATGCTGGAAAACAACTTTGGAGAAGAAACCCTATGAAACTCTCCTTTGATCATGGTCAACCAACAAACTCCATGATATATATTCACCTAATCATACACTACAAATAAAGAAAGTAGTTATTGCCCACTCATTCCCTGTGCAACCATGAATACTGACCCACATTCTTCTTTAACTGACTACAATGCTCTTGCAAATTCCTGTCTCTATTGTGTTGCTACCAAGGGACAGCCGAATGTACCAATCATGATTCCTACGTTTTCCTGCCCCAAGAAGCATGAGCATAGGATTTGCCAACTTCACAGCACCTTCCCCCATGACCTACAGTTTAACCCATTTATTCCTTAGTTAAGCAACACTAATTCCTGCACTACTTCTCCTGAGGGTGTCCATCAATATTAACAAAACTCTAAAAAAGGGCTCCATTCCTCTTGACACTGGAGCTCCAATGATACTGTGTGAGTAGGTTGTAAATGCTTCGTGATCCTCCTGAAAATTATCAATGCAGGCTAATATCAATTCAGTCCCAAAGCCTAACTTTATTCATGAAGAAATCACAGGTAATCCTCTGCCAAGCAAAGGTGTGGGAGAAGTTCCAGGAACAAGAGTGGCTGCCTTTGTGTTCACCACTTGGTTTTCCAGTAGACTTTGAGATACACATGGAAAGTGCTCAGGTGTGGAAGTCCCCTACATTGGCAGAGAGTATGGCAGTGTGTCCAAGCAGCCTGGAGAGTTCCAGGTACAAGGTTGGTTGTAATTTTGAATTTCCTGAAATCTGGTGCACAATGAACAGCTGAAGAATGTACTGAAGAATTATCCTCATAAGCATATTCATGAAAGACCCATGATCTCTGTTCTAAGGAGAGTAGTGTGACTTCATGGAACAAGTATTCTGAGGAAATGCAGCTGACTGGATAGCACTGCTCTTTAGGAACCCAGTAGCCTGCTGAAAGTTGTCAGGGGGAATTGGGTTGCACTAAAATTGGTGCTGTTTTAGAGTGTTCATTATTTTTTGATGAGAAGAGAAAAGAAAAGGAAAAGAGAGGATGGAAAGTTGGGAGGCTCAGAATTGGTTTCCTTTGTTTGTTATTTCCAGAATCCCACAGTGCTTGGGACTCAAACCCGAGCCTCAAGCATGCAAGGCAGTCACTCTACCAGATGGGCTATATGGCCTGCACTGGAATGGCCACTCTGAGATGCAACACTGGATAATCTACAGTCTCAATTTGTGAAATTGTATGCAGAGAAGTGAACATGACTAAGCCAAACAATGTCTAAGGATTTCCTAACTATCCTGTCCAAAACGATCCAGCAAGGACTTTTTTGCATGTCAATAACCAAGTCTAGCTCTGTGTCCTGAGGGAAAGATATTTCCCCTCTTCATTAAGGACAAAAATGGAAGTAGCTCATTGGTCACTGAGCAGGAAAATTTATGAGGCCAAAAACAGAGGCAGAGGAAGAAAAATGTGGGATTGAGAAGTTGCTCAATTGGTGAATATGAATGGAGATATGGGGATCATTCACACATGAAAGCCTTGCCATTACATTCAAAATTAACTGATAATTTCCTAGAAAGTATTTATTTTCTTATTTTTTTTCTTTGGAACTTTTCTTTTAAAAATTCTAAAGAGCAGAGAGCTGTACATAATGCACAAGCAAATTCAGGTACTGGATCTTTCCCACCAACTCAGGAATTGGTGAGGAAGAGGAAGATGTGCCTCCTGTTCTAGCCTGTTTCCCTCAGAAAAAGTGATTCAGCAAATTAGCCAGATGCTGCTGGGAGATATAAAGAGGCAAACACATGTGGTGATGGCTCATATGGTCTGGGGTTCCTGAGTCAAAACGTGGTAGCAAAAAGGAAACATTACTCCTCCAATTTCTATCTTCTTCTCCTTGTGTTTTCAGTTATTACACTGAAGATTTATTACACAGAGATAAGTGGCTAAAGTCATATCCTTGAACATTCATTTCTTTGCCATCAATTTCACTCAGAAAAAATAAGAATTGTTTACCAGTTCTCCTGTGACTTGAGACCATACATGGGAAAATTCCTCTAATGAAAGGGGAAGGAACAGGCATTGGTAAGCTAGGTTGTGAAGGTCACGGGGTTTCGAGACTCCGGTAGGAGAAGTCACTAGATTGCATTCCCCAGAGTGCTTGTAAAGCCTTGGGAAACTTGAACTTTCATGAGTGGCTCCAGTGACATTGCACCTGCACCCCAAATTCCAGCTGAGGTCAAAGAGGAGCGGAATGAAAACACGGAAGCATCATGGTTCCTACAGCAACCAGAGACCTTTCAACTGATGTCTGCTTCAAACCCACATTCAAGATATGCAGCTGTTCAGCTGTGAGGGTAAGAGGATAATGAAGGGAGTGGGTGCCAGGGTCTTGAGTTTTTGAACAAATCATTCTATCCTTGTTGACCGGGCCATTTGGAAACAGGATATGAGCGATAAATTCCCGCATACGCAGGCAACAGAAGGAATCCCATTGAAGTTTGACAGATCGCACGTCCACGCAGGACCACTAGATGGCGTTGTGGTCCATTGGCCGCACCGTTGTTGTTGGCAGGTAGCTCATCTGGATCCTGAAGCTGGCTATTAGCCACCAACAATTCCAGTGCAACAAACTGGGACCGAGGGGTGCTTGAGAGAACGTGGATGCACCAGCATGAGTGGATTTGCCCTCTTACCCCACTCCTCCAGGACTGGGACAACCTGGATTTTCTTCAGACTCAGGAAACTAGCCTAGGATCCTCCCAGACTCACAGAGAGATGGGTGATGAGTACTCAGCTAAGTAGAGCACGCACTGCATCTCCATAGTTTAGGAGATCCTCAATATGGGACACATCATTTCCATTGGTTAGGTTTCTCTTGCTATTCTACTAAGTGTCTTTAGGAGGCAGATGGAAGGTGGGAAGTCCATGTTCCATGTGAAGGTGAGTGGCTCCTCTCTTGGCTCATGAAGAGAGGAGGGAGTCATGCAATCTGCCTGTTGGATGGAGGACAGGACGAACCTGACATGCAACTGCCACTCACTCCAACTGCCAGTCCCCTGCTCCTTTGCTGCTGGCTTACAACTGGGATCCACACTGAAACTTACCTACTGGATTTGCCTGGGTCACATCAAATCAAAACATGATGCAGAGATGATTTACCCATCTGTATTCACAAAATGTTTGGTCTTCTTGAGAGACAAACACCTCTCTGTCGCAAGAGCCTGTGGGGGATTACCAGGAGTCCTCTAACCAGCACCAGGATGGAGCAGACCACAAGAAGGGGGATGAATTATTAGCCTGGTGATGGCATGATGGGCACAGTTTCAAGGGCATAACACCAGGCTTGAACATAGATGGTGCTGAAAGATGAATGGTTCCAAGCTACCAAGCTGAATATTCAAAAGAGGAGAGTAAGCACATTTGGGGGGCCAGAAAAGCTGAAGGGTGTTGATGCTGGAACACAACTACAGAAAAGACACCTGATGAAACTCGCCATGGATCATGGTTAAACCTAAAAATCAATGACATATATTCAGGCTCATTTTACACTACAAACACAGGAAGTAGTTATTGACTGATCATTCTCTGTGCAACCTTGAACACCGACCCTCATTCCCCTTTTGAGAACAACAATTCCCTTGCAAATTCCTGTCTTTTTCTGTTGCTCCCAAGGGACAATCTAATGTACCAATCATGATTCCTATTTCGGGCACAAGAACCTTAAACATTGGATTTCCCAACTTCACAGCGCCTTCACCCATGACCTACAATTCAATCCAGTTGATCCTGGGATATGCAACACTAATCCCTGCACTAAATCTCTAGAACTCATCCATCAATATTACAAGAGTCTACAAAAGGGCTCCATTCCTATTGACACTGGAGATCCAATGATATTGGGTGAGTAGGTTGTAAATGCCCTGTGATCCTCCTGAATGATATCAATATAGGCTAACTTTGATTCGGTACCAAATCCTAACTTTATTCACTAAGAAATCACAGGCAAGTCTCTGCCAATAAAAGTGTGAGAGAAGTTCCAGGGACAAGAGCAGCAGTCTTTTGTGGACAAATCCTGGTTTTCCAGTAGACAAATGTGGTCCACGTGGAAAGTGCTCCACTCTGGAAGCCCCGTCATGGACAGAGAGTATGGCAGTGCATTGAAGAAGCCTGTGGAGTTTGAGACACCAGAGCATTTGTCAGATTGAATTTCCTGAAGTTTTGTGCACAATGCACAGCTGAAGAAATTGCTGAAGAATTATCCTCATAAGCATACTCATGAGAGGCCAGTGATCTCTGTCCTAAGGAGTGCAGAGTGACTTCATTGAACAAGTACTCTGAATAAATGCAGGTGAGTGACCACAGCTTATTTGGAGCAGAGTATCCTGCTGAAAGCTGTTGGTGGAATTGGGTTCCATAAGAAATTGGTGCTGTTTTACACTGCTGATTCCATTTGTGACCGGAGTACAAAAGAAAAGAAAAAGAGACTGTGGAAAGTTAGGAGGCACAGAATTGGTTTCCTTTGTTATTTTCACAATCCCACAGTGCTTGCAATTTGAACCCGGGCCTCGAGCATGCAAGGCAGGCACTCTGCCAGATGGGCTATATGGCCTGCACTGGAAAGGACCCTCTCAGATACAACACTTGATCTCCAACACTCTTAATTGGTGAAATTGTATGCAGAGAATCAAATATGACCAAGCAAAACAATGTCTAAGAAACTCCTAATAATCCTTTCCAAAACAATCCCACAAGGAAATTTTTTGCATGTCAATACCCAAGCCTAGCCCTGTGTCCTGAGGGAATGATTTTTCCCCTCTTCATTAAGGTCAAAAATGGAAGTAGCTGATTGATCCATGAGCAGGAAAATATATCAGGGATCCAAGGAGGCCAGAAACAGGGGCAGAGACAGAAATATGTGGGATTGAGAAGATGCTCAATTGGTGAATATGAATGGAGATATTGGGGATCATTCACATATGAATGCCTATCCATTACATTCAAAATTAACTGACACTTTCCCAGAACGTATTTTTTCTTATTTTTCCTTTTGAACTTTTCTTTGAAAATTCTAAAGAGCAAAGAACTGTACATAATGCACAAGCCAGTTCAGGTGCTGGATCTTGCCCACGATCTCAGGAGTTGGTGAGGCAGATGAAGTTTTGCTTCCTGTCCTAAGCCTGTTTCCCTCAAAAAGTGCTTCAATAATTAGTGAGATGCTGCAGGGAGATATAAACAGGCAAATGCATGTGGAGATGGCTCTCATGGCCTGGGGTCCCAGAATAGAAACATGGTGACAAAAAGGAAACATTCCTCCTCCAATTTCTATCTTCTCCTCCTTATGTTTTCAGTTATTTCTCTCAAGATTTATTACACACAGATAAGTGGCTAAAGTCATATCCTTGAACATTCATTTCATTGCAATCAATATAACTCAGAAAAGCGTAAGAATTATTTACCAGCTCTCCTGTGTCTGAGAGCCATACAGGGGAAAAGTCCTCTAATGAAAGAGCAAGGAGCAGGCATTGGTAAGCTAGGTTGTGAAGGTCACGGGGTTTCGAAGCTCCAGTAGGAGAAGTCACTTGATTGCACTCCCCAGAGTGTTTGTAAAGCTTGGGCAACATGAACTTTCACGAGTTGATCCAGTGACATTGCACCTGCTTACCAGATTCCAGCTGACCTCATAGAGGAGTGGACTGAGAACACGGAAGTGTCATGGTCCCCATGGTTACCTGAGACCTTTCAGCTGGTGTCCACTTCAAACTCACATTCAAGACATGTGGTGGCTAACCTGTGACAGTAAGAGAATAATGAAAGGAGCGGGTGCCAGGGTCTTGTGTTTTTGAAGAAATGATTCTATCCTTGTTGCTCGGGAGATGAGGAAATAGGCTGTGAGCAATAAATCCCTGCATATCCAGGCAGAACAAGGGATCACATTGAAGTCTGAGAGCTCGCACTTACACCCAGGTCCACTAGGTGGCGCTGTGCTACATTGGCCACACTTTTTGCTGGAAGGCAGCAATTCTGGCTTTTGATGCAGGCAATTAGCCCGCACCAATTCCAGTGGAACAAGTTGGGACTGAGGGGTGCTTGAGAGCACGTGGATCAACAATCTGAGCACCGGCACCAGTGAATTAACCCTCCGTCCCCACTCCTAAAGAAATGGGACTACCCGGGTTTTCTTCAGACTCAGTAAACTAACCTAGGGTCCTATCAGCCTCACGGAGAGATGGGTGGTGAGTGCTCAGCACAGTAGAGCATGCAGTGCATCTCCATATTTTAGGAGATCCTGATATAGGACACTTCATTTTCCATTTGCCCGGCTTCTCCTGCTATCCTATGAAGTGTGGATAGGAGACAGATGAAAGTTGGGATGTCCATGATCCAAATGAAGGAGAGCGTCTCCTCTCTTGGCTCATGAAGAGAGGAGGGAGTCATTCACTCTGCCTGTTGGATGGAGGACAGGACGAACCTGACATGCAAGGAGAGATGTTCTGTGCTCACTCCAACTGCCAGTCCCCTCCTCCTTCGCTGCTGGCTTACAACTGGGCTCCACACTGAAACTTACCTACTGGATTTGCCTGGGTCACATCAAATCAAAACAAGATGCAGAGATGATATGCCTATCTGCATTCACAAAATGGTTGGTCTTCTTGAGAGGAAAACACCTCTCTTTTGCAAGGGCCTGTGGGATATTACCAGGAGTCCTCTAACCAGCACCAGGATAGAGCAGACCACAAGCTGGGGGATGAATTATCAGCCTGGTGATGGCATGATGGGCACAGTTTCAAGGGCATAACACCGGGCTGGAATATAGATGGTGCTGAAATGTGAATGGTTCCAAGTTTCCAAGCTGAATATTCAAAAGAGGAGAGTAAGTATATTTGGGGGGCCAGAAAAGCTGAAGGGCTTTGATGCTGGAATACAACTACAGAAAAGACATCCAATGAACCTAGTGATAGTTCATGGTCAAACCTCAAACTCCACGACATTTATTCAGGCTCATTATACACTACAAACACAGGAAGTAGCTAATACTGCCCATTATCTATGCTTCCATGAATACTGACTCTCATTCCCCTTTTAGAACAACAATGCCTTTGCATGTTCCTGTCTCTTTTCTGTTGCTCCCAAGGGACATTTGAATATACGAATGTTGATTCCTATTTTTTCTGGCACAAGAACCATGAGCATAGGCATTCACCACTTCACAGCACCTTCCCCCACGATGTACAATGTAAGCCAGTTGATCCTGTGATATGCTAATCCCTGCACTGCTTGTCTTGAGGACGTCCATCAATATTAACAAGAGTCTACAGAAGGGCTCCATTCCTCTTGACACTGGAGCTCCAATGATATTGTGTGAGTAGGTTTTAAATGCCCTGTGAACCTCCTGAATGCTAACAATACAGGATAACTTTGACTTGGACCTAAATCCTAACTTTATTCACCAAGAAATCACAGGAAAGTGTCTGCAAAGCAAAAGAGTGAGAGGAGATCCAGGGGCAAGCATGGCTGTATTTTGTGTTCATCTCTTGGTTTCCAGTAGACAATGTGATACACATGGCAAGTGGTAGCCCCACTTTCCACTGTGGAAGCCCCATCATAGCCAGAGAGTATGGAAGTGGGTCAAAGAAGCCTGGGGTGTACCAGGTACACATGTGGTTGTCATTTTGAATTTCCTGAAATCTTGTGCACAATGCACAGCTGAAGAAGTTGCTGAAGAATTATCCTCATAAGCATACTCATGTGAGGCCAGCGACCACTGGCCTAAGGAGTGCAGAGTGACTTCATGGAACAAGTGCTCTAAAGAAATGCAGGTGAGTAAACACGGCTCTCTTGGAGAACAGTAGCCTCCTGAAAACTGTTGGTACACTTGTGTTGCATGAGAAATTGGTGCTGTTTTAGCGTGCTGATTTCTTTTGTGACAAGAGGAGAAAAGAAAAGGAAAAGAGACGGTGGAAGGTTAGGAGGCTCAGAATTGGTTTCCTTTGTTTGTTATTTCCATTTTCCCACAGTGCTTGGGCCTCAAACCCAGGTCTCGAGCATGCAAGGCAGGCACTGTACCAGATGGGGTATATGGCCATCACTGGAAGGGACTCTCTGAGATACAACACTTCATCACCTACAGTCTTAATTTGTGAAATTGAGTGCAGAGAATCAAACATGACCAAGCCAAACAATGTCTAAGGAATTCCTAATTCTCCTATCCAAAGCAATCCAACAAGGAACTTTTGTGCATGTCAATAAACAAGCCTAGCCCTGTGTCCTGAGGGAAAGATTATTCCTCTCTTCATTAAGGCCAAAAATGGAAGTAGCTGACTGATCTGTGAGAAGGAAAATATATCAGGGATCCAAGGAGGTCAGAAACAAGGCAGAGGGAGAAATATGTGGGATTGAGAAGATGCTCAATTGGTGAAAATGAATGGAGATATTGGGGATCATTCACATATGAATGCCTCTCCATTACATTCAAAATTTACTGACGCTTTCCCAGAAAGTATTTTTTTTTCTTATTTTTCCTTTGGAACGTTTCTTTGAAAAATTCTAAACAGCAGAGTGCTGTACATAATGCACAAGCCAGTTCAGGTGCTGGATCTTGCCCACGATCTCAGGAGTTGGTGAGGCAGAGGAAGTTGTGCCTCCTGTTCTAAGCCTGTTTCCCTCAGTAAAAGTGCTTCAGCAATTTAGAGAGATGGTGCAGGGAGATATAAACAGGCAAATGCATGTGGAGATGGCTCTCATGGATGGGTTCCCAGAATAGAAATGTGGTGGCAAAAAGGACACATTCCCTCCTCCATTTCTATCTTCTCCTCCTTATGTTTTCAGTTATTTCTCTGAAGATTTATTACACAGAGATAAGTGGCTAAAGTCATATGCTTGAACATTCATTCATTGCAATCAGTATAAGTCAGAAAAACGTAATATTTGTTTCACATTTCTCCGGTGCCATGAGAGCCATCCATAGGAAAAGTCCTCTAATTAAAGGGGAAGGAGCAGGCATTGGTAAGCTAGGTTGTGAAGGTCATGGGGTTTCGAAGCTCCAGTAGGAAAAGTCACTTGATTGCACTCCCAAGAGTGTTTGTAAAGTCTTGGGCAACATGAACTTTCACGAGTTGATCCAGTGACAGTGCACCTGCTTACCAGATTCCAGCTGAGGTCATAGAGGAGTGGAATGAGAACACGGAAGCATCAAGGTTCCCATGGGAACCAGAGACCTTTCAGCTGCTGTCCAATTCAAACCCACATTCAAGACATGTGGTGGCTGAGCTGTGAGGGTAAGAGGATTATGAATGTAGCACAAGCCAGGCTCTTGCATTTTTGAAGAAATGATTCTATCCTTGTTGCCCGGGAGATGAGGAAATAGGCTGTGAACTATAAATCCCCGCATATCCAGGCAGGACAAGGCATCCCATTGAAGTCTGAGAGCTCGCACTTCCACTCAGGTCCAGTAGGTGGTGCGGTGCTCCATTGGCTGCATTGTTTTTGCTGGAAGGTAGTTCATTTGGCACCTGATACAGGTTATTAGCCCCCCAAAATTCCAGTGGAACAAGTTGGGACCAAGGGGTGCTTGAGAACTCATGGATCAACAATCTGAGCAGTGACACCAGTGGATTTGCCCTCCGTCCCCTCAAGGATTGGGACAACTAGGGTTTTCTTCAAACTCAGAAAACTAGCCTAGGGTCCTATCAGCCTCACGGAGAGATGGGTTGTGAGAGCTCAGCACAGTAGAGCATGCAGTGCATCTTTATGTTTTAGGAGATCCTTATGGGACACATAATTTTCCATCTGCCCGGCTTTTCCTACTATCCTACGAAGTGTTCAAGGGAGAAATATGGAAGCGGGCTGTCCATGTTCCATGTGAATGTGAGTGGCTCCTCTGTTGGGTCATGAAGAGAGGAGGGAGTCACTCGCACTAACTGTTGGATGGAGGATAGGACCAACCTGACATGCAAGGAGAGATGCTCTGTGCTCACTCCAACTGCCAGTCCCCTCCTCATTCGCTGCTGGCTTACAACTGGGCTCTACACTGAAACTTACCTACTGGATTTGCCAGGGTCACATCAAATCAAAACAAGATGCAGAGATAATTTGCCTATCTGTATTCACAAAATGGTTGGTATGCTTCAGAGACAAATAAATCTCGGTTGCAAGGGCCTGTGGGATATTACCAGGATTTCTGTAACCAGCCCCGGAATGGAGTGCACCACAAGCTGGGGGATGAATTATCAGCCTGTTGATGGCATGATGGGCACAGATTCAAGGGCATAACACCAGGCTTGAACATAGATGATGCTGAAAGTGGAAGGGTTCAAGGCTTCCAAGCTGAATATTAAAAGAGGAGATTAACCATATTTGGGGGACCAGAAAAGCTGAAGGGTGTTGATGCTGGAACACAACCACAGAAAATACACCCGATGAAACTCGCCATGGATCATGGACAAACCTCAAACTCCACGACACATATTCAGGCTCATTATACACTACAAACACAGTAAGTATTTATTGCCTTTGCTACATTGTCTATGATACCATGAATACTGACCCTCATCCCCTTTTCAGAATAACAATGCCCTTCCAAGTTTCTGTCCCTTTTCTGTTGCTCCCAAGGGACAGCCGAATATACAAAAGTTGATTCCTATTTTTCTGGCACAAGAACCATGAGCATAGGCATTTCCAACTTCAAAGCACCTTCCCCCACGACCTACAATTTAAGCCAGTTGATTTTGGGATATGCAACACTAATCCCTGCACTGCTTGTCTTGAGGACGTCCATCAATATTAACAAGAGTCTACAGAAGGGCTGCATTCCCTTGACACTGGAGCTCCAATGACATTGGTGAGTAGGTTTTAAATGCCCTGTGAACCTCGTGAATGCTATCAATACAGGCTAATATACATTCAGTCACAAATCCTCACTTTATACACCAAGAAATCACAGGCAAGCGTCTGCAAAACAAAAGAGTGAGCGGAGTTCCAGGGAAAAGCATGACTGTCTTTTGTGTTCACCTCTTGGTTTTCCAGTACACAATGTGGTAAACATGGAAAGTGCTCCACTGTGGAAGCCCCGTCGCGGCCAGAGAGTATGACAGTGGGTTGAAGAAGCCTGGGGTGTGCCAGGTACAACTGAGGTTGTCATTTTGAATTTACTGAAATCTTGTGTACAATGCACAGTTGAAGAAGGTGCTGAAGAATTATCCTCAAAAGCAAACTCATGAGAGGCCAGTAATCTCTGTCCTAAGGAGTGCACAGTGACTTCATGGAACAAGTACTCTGACGAAATGCAGGTGTGTATTGAGCACAGCTCTCTTAGAGCACAGTATGTTGCTGAAAGCTGTTGGAGGATGTGGGTTGCATGAGAAATCGGTGCTGTTTTAGAGTGTTGATTCTTTGTGATGGGAGGGGAAAAGAAAAGAAAAAGAGACGGTGGAAGTTCGGGAGGCTCAGAATTGTTTACCTTTTTTTGTTATTTCCACAATCCCACTGTGTTTGGGACTGGAACCTGGGCTGTGAGCATGCAAGGCAGGCACTTTACCAGATGGGCTATATGGCCTGCACTGGAAGGGACGCTATGAGATACAACACTTGATAACCTACAGTCATAATTTGTGAATTTGTATGCAGAGAATCAAACATAACCAAGCCAAACAATGTCTAAGGAATTCCTTATTCTCCTGTCCAAAACAATCCCGCAAGGAAATTTTTTGCATGTCAATACCCAAGCCTAGCCCTGTGTCCAGGGAATGATTTTTCCCCTCTTTATTAAGGTCAAAAATGGAAGTAGCTGATTGATCTGTGAACAGGAAAATATATCAAGAATCCATGGAGGCCATAAACAGGGGCAGAGGCAAAAAAAAATGTGGGATTGAGAAGATGCTCAATTGGTGAATATGAATGGAGATATTGGGGATCATTCACATATGAATGCCTCTCCATTACATTCAAAATTTACTGACACTTTCCCAGAAAGTATTTTTTTTCTTATTTTTCCTTTTGAACGTTTCTTTGAAAAATTCTAAACAGCAGAGTGCTGTACATAATGCACAAGCCAGTTCAGGTGCTGGATCTTGCACATGATCTCAGGAGTTGGTGAGGCAGAGGAAGTTGTGCCTCCTGTTCTAAGCCTGTTTCCCTCAGTAAAAGTGCTTCAGAAATTTAGCGAGACGCTGCAGGGAGATATGCATGTAGTGATGGCTCTCATGGGATGGGGTACCAGAATAGAAACGTGGAGGCAAAAAGTAAACATTCCACCTCCAATTTCTATGTTCTCCTCCTTATGTTTTCAGTTATTGCTCTCAAGATTGATTACACAGAGATTAGTGGCTAAAGTCATATGCTTGAACATTCATTCATTGCAATCAGAATAAGTCAGAAAAATTTAAGAATTGTTTACCATTTCTCCAGTTACATGAGAGCCATCCATGGGAAAAGTCCTCTAATGAAAGGGGAAGGAGCAGGCATTGGAGATCTAGGTTGTGAAGGTCACAGGGTTTCCTGTCTCCAGTAGGAGAAGTCACTTGATTACACTCCCCAGAGTGTTTGTAAAGCCTTAGGCAACATGAACTTTCATGAGTGGCTACAGTGACATTGACCTGCAGCCCAGGTTCCAGCTGAGGTCATAGAAGAGGTGAATGAGAACACGGAAACGTCACAGTTCCCAGGGCAACAAGAGTCCTTTCAGCTGCTGTCCCCTTCAAACCCATATTCAAGACATGCGGTGGATCAGCTGTGAGGGTAATAGAATAATGAAGGGAGCGGGTGCCAGGGTCTTGCATTTTTGAAGAAATGATTCTATCCTTGTTGTCCAGGAGACGAGGATAGGCTGTGAGCGATAAATCCCTACATTTCCAGGCAGGACAAGGGATCCCATTGAAGTCTGAAAGCTCGCATTTCCACCCAGGTCCACTAGGTGACGCTGTGCTCCGTTGGCTGCATCGTTTTTGCTGGCAGGCAGCTCATCTGGCTCCTGATGCAGGCTGTCAGCCCCCAACAATTCCAGTGGAACAAGATGGGACCAAGGGGTGCTTGAGAGCACGTGGATCAACAATCTGAGCAGCGGCACCAGTGAATTTGCCCTCTGTCTACACTAATCAAGGAATGGGACAACCTGGATTTTCTTCAGACACAGGAAATTACCCTAGGGTGCTATGGGCCTCATGGAGAGATGGGTGGTGAGTGCTCAGCACAGTAGAGCATGCAGTGTGTCTGCGTATTTTGAGAGATACTTGATATGGGACACACCATATTCCATCTGCCCGGCTTCTCCTACTATCCTAGAAAGTGTGGATAGGAGACAGATGGAAGCTGAGAAGTCCATGTTTCATGTGAATGTGAGTGGCTCCTCTCTTGACTCGTGAAGAGAGGAGGCAGTCATTCAATCTGCCTATTGGATGGAGGACAGGACAAACCTGACATGCAAGGGGAGATGTTCTGTGCTCACTCCAACTGCCAGTCCTCCTCATTCACTGCTGGCTTACAACTGGGCTCCACACTGAAACTTACCTACGGGTTTGCCAGGGTCACATCAAATCAAAACAAGATGCAGAGATGATTTGCCTATCTGTATTCACAAAATGTTTGGTCTTCTTGAGAGATAAATATCTCTTTTTCATGGGCCTGTGGGATATTACCAGGATTGCTCTAATCAGCCCCAGGATGGAGCTGACCACTAGTTAGGGGATGAATTATCAGCCTGGTGATGTCATGGTGGGTACAGTTTCAAGGGCATAACACCGGACTTGAACATAGATGATGCTGAAAGGTGAATGGTTCAATGCTTCCAAACTGAATATTCAAAAGAGGAGAGTAAGCATATTTGGGGGGCCAGAAAAGCTGAAGGGTGTTGATGCTGGAACACAACCACAGAAAATACACCAGATGAAACTCGCCATGGAACATGGTCAAACCTCAAACTCCAGGACACATATTCAGGCTCATAATACACTACAAACACAGGAAGTTTTTATTGCCTATGCTACATTGTCTATGATACCATGAATACTGACCCTCATTCCCCTTTTCAAAACAACAATGCCCTTACAAGTTACAGTCCCTTTTCACTTGCTTCCAAAGGAGAGTCGAATATATGAATGTGGATTCCTATTTTTCTGGCACAAGAACCATGAGCATAGGCATTCCCAACTTCACAGTACTTTCCCCCACGACTTACAATTTAAGCCAGTTGATCCTGGGATATGCAACACTAATCCCTGCTTGTTGAGGACGTCCATCAATATTAGCAAGAGCCTACAGAAGGGCTCCATTCCTCTTGACACTGGAGTTCCAATGCCGTTGGGTGAGCAGGATTTAAATGCCCTGTGAACCTCCTGAATGCTAACAATACAGGCTAACATCGATTCAGCCCCAAATCCTAACTTTATTCACCAAGAGATCACAGGCAAGCGTCTGCAAAATAAAAGAGTGAGCGGAGTTCCAGGGACATGCGAGGCTGTCCTTTGTGTTCACCTCTTGGCTTTCCAGTAGACAATGTGGTAAATGTGGAAAGTGCTCCAATGTGGAAGCCCCGTCACGGCCATAGAGTATGACAGTGGGTCGAAGAAGCCTAGGGTGTGCCAGGTACAAGTGGGGTTGTCATTTTGAATTTACTGAAATCTTGTGCACAATGCACAGTTGAAGAAGGTGCTGAAGAATTATCCTCAAAAGCAAACTCATGAGAGGCCAGCAAGCTCTGTCCTAAGGAGTGCACAGTGACTTCATGGAACAAGTACTCTGAAGAAATGCAGGTGAGTGTTGACCACGGCTCTCTTAGAGCACAGTATGCTGCTGAAAGCTGTTGGAGGATGTGGGTTGCATGAGAAATCGGTGCTGTTTTAGAGTGTTGATTCTTTGTGACGGGAGGGGAAATGAAAAGAAAAAGAGACAGTGGAAGTTTAGGAGGCTCAGAATTGGTTACCTTTTTTTGTTATTTCCACAATCCCACTGTGTTTGGGACTGGAATCTGGGCCTCGAGCATGCAAGGCAGGCACTCTACCAGATTGGTTATGTGGCCTGCACTGGAAGGGACTCTCTGTGATACAACACTTCATCACCTACTGTCTTACTCAGTGAAATCATGTGCTGAGAATCAAAAATGACCAAGCCAAACAATGTCTAAGGAATTCCTAATTCTCCTGTCCAAAGCAACCCAACAAGGAACTTTTGTGCCTGTCAATACCCAAGCCTAACCCTGTGTCCTGAGGGAAAGATTATTCTCCTCTTTATTAAGGTCAAAAATGGAAGTAGCTGATTTCCCTTGAGCAGGAAAATATATCAGGGATCCAAGGAGGACAAAAACAGGGGCAGAGGCAGAAATATGTGGGATTGAGAAGATGCTCAATTGGTGAATATGAATGGAGATATTGGGGATCATTCACATATGAATGCCTATCCATTCCATTCAAATTAACTGACACTTTCCCACAAAGTATTTTTTTTTCTTATTTTTCCTTTTCACCTTTTCTTTGAAAAATTCTAAACAGCAGAGTGCTGTACATAATGCAGAAGCCAGTTCAGGTGCTAGATTTTGCCCATAATCTCAGAAGTTGGTGAAGGCAGAGGAAGTTGTGCCTCCTGTTCTAAGCCTGTTTCCCTCACTAAAAGTGCTTCAGCAATTTAGAGAGATGGTGCAGGGGGATATAAACAGGCAAATGCATGTGGTGATGGCTCTCATGGACTGGGGTCCCAGAATAGAAATGTGCTGGCAAAAAGGACACAACCCTCCTCCATTTTCTATCTTCTCCTCCTTATGTTTTCAGTTATTTATCTCAAGATTGATTACACACAGATAAGTGGCTAAAGTCATATGCTTGAACATTCATTCATTGCAATCAGTATAAGTCAGAAAAATGTAAGAATTGTTTAACATATCTCCGGTTACATGAGAGCCATCCATGGAAATAGTCCTCTAATGAAAGGTGAAGGAGCAGGCATTGGTAAGCTAGCTTGTGAAGGTCATGGGGTTTCGAGGCTCCAGTAGGAGAAGTCACTTGATTGCACTTCCCAGAGTGTTTGTAAAGCCTTGGGCAACAATGAAGCTTCACGAGTGGCTCCAGTGACAGTGCACCTGCAGCCCAGATTGAAGATGAGGTCACAGAGGAGCGGAATGAGAACACAGAAGCTGCACGGTTTCCATGGCAACCAGAGACCTTTCAGGTGTTGTCCACTTCAAACCCACATTGAAGACATGTGGTGGCTGAGCTCTGAGGGTAAGAGGATTATGAATGTAGTGGGTGCCAGTGTCTTGCATTTTTGAAGAAATGATTCTATCCTTGTTGGCCGGGAGATGGGGAAATAGGCTATGAATGAAAAATTCCCGCATGTCCAGGCAGGACAGGGATCCCATTGAAGTCTGAGATCTCACACTTCCACCAGGTCCACTAGGTGCCACTGTGCTCAGTTGGCAGCACTGTTTTTGCTTGCAGGGAGCTCACCTGGCTCCTGATGCAGGCTAGTAGCCCCCACCCAATCCAGTGAAAAAAGATGGGACCGGGGGGGTGCTTGAGAGCACGTGGATCAACAATCTGAGCAGCGGCTCCAGTGGATTTGTCCTCCGTCCTCACTCCTCAAGGAATTGGACAACCCGGGTTTTTTTCAGACTCAGGAAACAAGCCTAGGGTCCTATCAGCCTCACGGAGAGATGGGCGGTGAGTGCTCAGCACACTAGAGAATACAGTGCCTCTCTATATTTTAGGAGATCCTTGATATGGGACACATCATTTTCCATCTGCCCGGCTTCTCCTACTATCCTACTAAGTGTGATTAGGAGACAGATGGAAGCTGGGAAGTCCATGTTCCATGTGAATGTGAGTGGCTCCTCTCATGGCTCATGAAGAGAGGAGGGAGTCATACAATCTGCCTATTGGATGGAGGACAGGATAATCCTGACATGCTAGGAGAGATGTTCTGTGCTCATTCCTTCTGCCAATCCACTCCTCCTTCGCTGCTGGCATAGAACTGGGCTCCACACTGAAACTTACCTATGGGCTTTGCCAGGGTCACATCAAATGAAAAAAAGATGCAGAGATGATTTGCTTATCTTTATTCACAAAATGGTTGGTCTTCTTGAGAGACAAATACCTCTCTTTTTCAAGGACCTGTGGGATATTACCAGGATTAATCTAACCAGCCCAAGGATAGAGCCGACCACAAGATGGTGGATGAATTATCAGCCTGGTGATGGCATGATGGGCACAGTTTCAAGGGCATAACACCAGGCTTGAAAATAGATGATGCTGAAAGGTGAATGGTTCAAAGCTTCCAAACTGAATATTCAAAAGAGGAGTGTAAGCATATTTGGGGGCAAGAATAGCTGAAAGTTGTTGATGCTGGAACACAACCACAGAAAATACACCCGATGAAACTCGCCATGGATCATGGTCAAACCTCAAACTCCATGACACATATTCAGGCTCATTATACACTACAAACACTGGAAGTATTTATTGCCTTTGCTACATTGTCTATGATACCATGAATACTGACCCTCATTCCCCTTTTCAAAACAACAATGCCCTTACAAGTTACAGTCTCTTTTGTGTTGCTCCCAAGGGACAGGTGAATAAACAAATGTTGATTCCTATTTTTCTGGCACAAGAACCATGAGCATAGGCATTTCCAACTTCACAGCATATTCCCCCACCACCTACAATTTAAGCCACTTGATCCTGCTATATGCAGCACTAATCCCTGCACTGCTTGTCTTGAGGACGTCCATCAATATTAACAAGATTCTAAAGAAGGGCTCCTTTCCTCTTGACACTGGAGCTCCAATGCCGTTGGGTGAGTAGGTTTTAAATGCCCTGTGAACACCTGAATACTATCAATATAGGCTAACATCAATTCAGCCCCAAATCCTCACTTTATTCACCAAGACATCACAGGCAAGTGTCTGCAAAGCAAAAGAGTGAGAGGAGTTCCAGGGGCAAGCATGGCTGTCTTTTGTGTTCACCTCTTGGCTTTCCAGTAGACAATGTGGTACACGTTGAAAGTGCTCCGATGTGGAAGCCCCGTCACGACTGGAAAGTATGGCAGTGGTTCGAAGAACCCTGGGGAGTGCCAGGTACTAGTGTCGTTGTCATTTTGAATTTCCTGAAATCTTGTGCACAATGCACAGCTGAAGAAGTTACTGAAGAATTATCCTCATAAGCATACGTATGAGGGGCCAATGATCTCTGTCCTAAGAAGTGCAGAGTGACTTCATGGAACGAGTACTCTAAAGAATTGCAGGTGAGTGAGCACGGCTCTCTTGAAGCACCATAGCCTGCTGAAAGCTGTTGGAGCATTTGTGTTGCATGAGAAATTGGTGCTGTTTTAGCGTGCTGATTTATTTTGTTACAAGAGAAGAAAAGAAAAGAAAAACACAGTGGAAGGTTAGGAGGCTCAGAATTGGTTTCCTTAGTTTGATATTTCCACAATCCCACAGTGCTTGGGCCTCGAAGCCGGGACTCCAGCATGCAAGGAAAGCACTGTACCAGATGGGCTATATGGCCTGCACTGGATGGGACCTTCTGAGATACAACACTTGATCACCTACTGTCTTAATATGTGAAATTGTATGCAGAGAATCAAACATGAACAAACCAAACTATGTCTAAGGAATTCCTAATTCTCCTGTCAAAAGCACTCCCGGAGGAACTTTTGTGCATGTTAATACCCAAGTCTAGCCCTGTGTCCTGAGGGAAAGATTTTTCCCCTCTTCATTAAGGTTAAAAGTGGAAGTAGCTTATTTTCCGTGAGTAGGAAAATATATCAGGGATCCAAGGAGGACAGAAACAGAAGCAGAGACAGAAAAATGTGGGATTGAGAAGTTGCTCAATTGGTGAATATGAATGGAGATATTGGGGATCATTCACATATGAATGCCTATACATTACATTCAAAATTAACTGACACTTTCCCACAAAGTATTTTTTTTTCTTATTTTTTCTTTTGACCTTGTCTTTTAAAAATTCTAAAGAGCAGAGAGCTGTAAATAATGCCCAAGCCACTTCAGGTGCTGGATGTTGCCCACGATCTCAGAAGTTGGTGAGGCAGAGGAAGTTGTGCCTCCTGTTCTAAGCCTGTTTCCCTCAGCAAAAGTGCTTCAGCAATTTAGAGAGATGGTGCAGGGGGACATAAACAGGCAAATGCATGTGGTGATGGCTCACATGGCCTGGGGTCCCAGAATAGGAATGTAGTGGCAAAAAGGAAACATTCCTCCTCCAATTTCTATCTTCTCTCCTTATGGTTTCAGTTATTTCCCTCAAGATTGATTACACAGTTAAGTGGCTAAAGTCATGTCCTGAACATTCATTCATTGCAATCAGTATAAGTCAGAAAAACGTAAGAATTGTTTACCATTTCTCTGGTTACATGAGAGTCATACATGGGAAAAGTCCTCTAATGAAAGGTGATGGAGCAGGCATTGGTAATCTTGGCTGTGAAGGTCATGGGGTTTAGAGGCTCCAGTAGAAGTCACTTGATTGCACTCCCCAGAGTGTTTGTAAAGCCTTGGGCAACATGAAGTTTCACAAGTGGCTCCAGTGATATTGCACCTGCACCCCAGATTCCAGATGAGGTCAGAGAGGAGTGGAATGAGAACACGGAAACATCACGGTTTCCATGGCAACCAGCGACCTTTCAGGTGCTGTCCACTTCAAACCCACATTGAAGACATGCAGTGGCTCAGCTGTGAGGGTAACAGGATAATGAAGGGAGCGGGTGTCAGGGTCCTGCATTTTTGAAGAAAGAATTCTATCCTTGTTGCCCGGGAGACGAGGAAATAAGCTGTGAACGATAAATCCCCGCATATCCAGGCAGGACAAGGGATCCCATTGAAGTCTGAAAGCTCGCATTTCCACCCAGGTCCACTAGGTGGCACTGTGCTCTGTTGGCTGCAACGTTTTTGCTGGCAGGCAGCTCATCTAGTTCCTGATGCAGGCTAGTAGCCCCCACCCAAGCAGTGAAAAAAGATGGGACCGGGGGGGTGGTGCTTGAGAGCACGTGGATCAACAATCTGAGCAGTGGCACCAGTGGATTTGCCCTCTGTCCCCACTCCTCGAGGAATGGAACAACCCGGATTTTCTTCAGACTCAGGAAAATAGCCTAAGGTCCTATCAGCCTCACGGAGAGATGGGTGGTGAGTGTTCAGCACAGTAGAGCATGCATTGCATCTCTGTATTTTAGGAGATCCTTGATATGGGACACATCATTTTCCATCTGACCGGCTTCTCCTACTATCCTACTAAGTGTGATTAGGAGACAGATGGAAGCTGGGAAGTCCATGTTCCATGTGAATGTGAGTGGCTCCTCTCTTGACTCATGAAGAGAAGAGGGAGTTATTTGATCTGCCTGTTGGATGGAGGAAAGGTTAATCATGACATGCAAGGAGAGATGATCTGTGCTCACTCCTTCTGCCAGTCCCCTCCTCCTTCGCTGCTGGCTTACAACTGGGCACCACATTGAAATTTACCTACAGGCTTTGCCAGGGTCACATCAAATCAAAACAAGATGCAGAGATGATTTGCCTATCTGTATTCACAAAATGGTTGGTCTTCTTGAGAGACAAATAGCTCTCTTTTGCAAGGGCCTGTGGGATATTACCAGGATTGCTCAATCCCGCCCCAGGATGGAGTTGACCACAAGCTGGGGATGAATTATCAGCCTGGTGATGGCATGATGGGCACAGTTTCAAGGGCATAACACCAGGCTTGAAAATAAATGGTGTTGAAAGGTGAATGGTTCAAAACTTCCAAACTGAATATTCAAAAGAGGAGAGTAAGCATATTTGGGGGGCCAGAAAAGCTGAAGGGTGTTGATGCTGGAACACAACTACAGAAAATACACCCGATGAAACTCTCCATGGATCATGGTCAAACCTCAAACTCCAGGACACATATTCAGGCTCATTATACACTACAAACACAGGAAGTAGTTATTGCCTATGCTACATTGTCTATGATACCGTGAATACTGACCCTCATTCCCCTTTTCAAAACAATAATGGCCTTGCAAGTTACAGTCTCTTTTGTGTTGCTCCCAATGGACAGACTAATATATGAATGCTGATTCCTATTTTTTCTGGCACAAGAACCATGATCATAGACATTTCCAACTTCACAGCACCTTCCCCCACGACTTACAATTTAAGCCAGTTGTTCCTGCGTAATGCAACACTAATCCCTACACTGCTTGTATGAGGATGTCCATCAATATTAACAAGATTCCACAGAAGGACTCCATTCCTCTTGACACTGGAGCTCCAATGACTTTGGGTGAACAGGTTTTAAATGCCCTGTGAAGCTCCTGAATGTTAAAAATACAGGCTAACATCGATTCAGCCACAAATCCTAACTTTATTTGCCAAGAAATCACAGAAAAGCGTCTGCAAACAAAAGAGGGAGCGGAGTTCCAGGGAGAAGCATGGCTGTCTTTTGTGTTCACCTCTTGGATTTCCAGTAGTAAATGTGGTACACGTGGAAAGTGCTCCGCTGTGGAAGCCCCGTCATGGACAGAGAGTATGGCAGTGGTTCGAAGAAGCCTGGGGTGTGCCAGGTACAAGTGAAGTTGTCACTTTGAATTTCCTGAAATCTTGTGTACAATGCACACCTGAGGGACCTGCTGAAGAATTATCCTCATAAGCATATACATGAGAGGCCAGTAAGCTCTGTTCTAAGGAGTGCACAGTGACTTCATGGAACAAGTACTCTGAAGAAATGCAGGTGAGTGTTGACCACGGCTCTCTTAGAGCACAGTATCCTGCTGCAAGCTGTTGGAGGATGTGGGTTGCATGAGAAATTGATGCTGTTTTAGAGTGTTGATTCTTTGTGACGGGAGGGGAAAAGAAAAGAAAAAGAGACAGTGGAAGTTTAGGAGGCTCAGAATTGGTTACCTTTTTTGTTTTTTCCACAATCCCACTGTTTGGGACTGGAAACTGGGCCTCAAGCATGCAAGGGAGGCACTCTACCAGATTGGTTATATGGCCTGCACTGGAAGGGACCCTCCGTGATACAACACTTCATCACCTACTGTCTCTAACTCAGTGAAATTGTATGCAGAGAATCAAACATGACCAAGCCAAACAATGTCTAAGGAATTCCTAATTCTCCTGTCCAAAGCAATCCAACAAGGAACTTTTGTGCCTGTCAATACCCAAGCCTAACCCTGTGTCCTGAGGGAAAGATTATTCCCCTCTTCATTAAGGTCGAAAATGGAAGTAGCTGATATCCCGTGAGCAGGAAAATATATCAGGGATCCAAGGAGGACAAAAACAGGGGCAGAGGCAGAATTATGTGGGATTGAGAAGATGCTCAATTGGTGAATATGAATGGAGATATTGGGGATCATTCACATATGAATGCCTATCCATTCCATTCAAATTAATTGACACTTTCCCACAAAGTATTTTTTCTTATTTTCTCTTTTGACCTTTTCTTTGAAAAATTCTAAAGAGCAGAGAGCTGTACATAATGCACAAGCCAGTTCAGGTGCTGGATCTTGCCCAGGATCTCAGGATTTGGTGAGGCAGAGGAAGTTGTGCCTCCTGTTCTAAGACTGATTCTCTCAGTAAAAGTGCTTCATCAATTTAGCTAGATGCCCTCAGGGAGATATAAATAGGCAAATGCATGTGGTGATGGCTCATATGGACTGGGGTCCCAGAATAAAAACGTGGTGTCAAAACGGAAACAATCCTGCTCCAATTTCCATCATTTCCTCCTTATATTTTCAGTTATTTCTCTCAAGATTTATTACACAGAAGTAAGTGTCTAAAGTCATATTCTTGAACATTAATTTCATTGCAAACAATATCACTCAGAAAAATGTAAAAATTGTTACCAGTTCTCCTGTGACATGAGAGTTATATATGGGAAATGTCCTCTAATGAAAGGGGGAGTAGCAGGCACTGGTAAGTTAGGCTGTGAAGGTCACGGGGTTTTGAGACTCCAGTAGGAGAAGTCACTTCATTGCACTCACCATAGTGTTTTAAAGCCTTGGGCAACATGAACTTTCATGAGGGATACAGTGATATTGCACCTGCACCCCAGATTCCAGCTAAGGTCATCGAGGAGTGGAATGAGACACGGAAGCGTCATGGTTCCCATGGCAACCAGAGACCTTTCAGTTGCTGTCCCCTTCAAACCCACATTCATGCCATGTGGTGGCTCAGCTGTGAGGCTAAGAGGATAAAGAAGGGAGCACATGCCAGGGTCTTGCATTTTTGAAGCAATGATTCTATCCTTATTGCCCAGGAGATGAAGAAATAGACTGTGAGCTATAAATCCCCACATATCCAGGCATGACAAGGGATCCCCTTGAAGTCTGAGAACTCGCACTTTCACCCCGGGCCACTAGGTGGCGCTGTGCTCCGTTTATCTGTCAGGCTGCTCATCTGGCTCCTCATGCAGTCTATTAGCCCCCACCAATTCCAATGGATCAAACTGGGACCGAGGGGTGCTTAAGAGCACGTGAATCAACAATCTGAGCAGAGCCACCAGTGGATTTGCCTCCCTCCCCACACCTCAAGGAATGGGACAAACCAGGTTTTCTTCAAACTCAGGAAAGTAGCCTAGGGTTCTATGAGCCTCATGGAGAGATGGGTGTTGAGTGTTCAGCACAGTAGGGCATGCAGTGCATCTCCCTATTTTAGGAGATCCTTGATATGGGACACATCATTTTCCATCTGCATGGCTTCTCCTACTATCCTACGAAGTGTGGATAGGAGACAGATGGAAGCCAGGATGTCCATGTTCCATGTCAAGGTGAGTGGCTCCTCTCTTGGCTCATGAAGAGAGGAGGGAGTCATTCACTCTGCCTGTTGGATGGAGGAGAGGACGAACCTGACATGCAAGGGGAGATGTTCTGTCCTCACTCCAACTGCCAGTCCCCTCCTCCTTTGCTGCTGGCTTACAACTGGGCTCCACACTAAAATTTACCTACTGGATTTGCCAGGGTCACATCAAATCAAAACAAGATGCAGAGATTATTTGCATATCTGTATTCACAAAATGGTTGGTCTTCTTCAGAGACAAATACCTCTCTGTTGCAAGGGCCTGTGGGATATTACCAAGAGTCCTCTATCCAGCTAGAGGATGGAACAGAGCACAAGCTGGGGGATGAATTATCAGCCTGGTGATGGCATGATGGGCCCAGTTCCAATTGCATAACACCAGACTTGAACATAGATGGTGATGAAAGTAGAATGGTTCCAAGCTTTCAAGCTGAATATTCAAATGAGGAGAGTAAGCATATTTGGGGGGCCAGAAAAGCTGAAGGGTTGTTGATGCTGGAACTCAACTACAGAAAAGACACTCGATGAAACTCGCCATGGATTATGGTAAAACCTCAAACTCCAAGACATATATTCAGGCTCATTATACACTACAAACAAAGGAAAAAGTTATTGCCCAACCATTGTCTATGCAACCATGAATACTGACCCTCATTTCCCTTTTCAGAACAACAATGACCTTGCAAGTTTCTGTCTCTTTTCTGTTGCTCCCAAGGGACAGATGAATATATGAATGTTGATTCCTATTTTTTCTGGCACAAGAACCATGAGCATAGGCATTCACAACTTCACAGCACCTTCCACCACGAACTACAATTTAAGCTAGTTGAATCTGGGATATGCAACACTAATCCCTGCACTGCTTGTCTTGAGTACGTCTGTCAATATTAACAAGATTCTACAGAAGGGCTGCTTTCCTCTTGACACTGGAGCTCCCATGATATTGGGTGAGTAGGTATTAAATGCCCTGTAAACATCCTGAATGCTATCAATACAGGCTAACATCGATTCAGCCCCACATCCTAACTTCATTCACCTAGAAAACACAGGCAAGCATCTGCAAAGCAAAGAGTGAGAGGATTTCCAGGGACAAGCATGACTGTCTTTTGTGTTCACCTCTTGGTTTTCCAGTAGACAATGTGGTACACGAGGAAAGTGGAAGCCCCACTTTACACTGTGGAAGCCCCATCATGGCCAGAGAGTATGGTAGTTGGTCGAAGAAGCCTGGGGAGTGCCAGGTACAAGTGCGGTTGTCATTTTGAATTACCTGAAATCTTGTGCACAATGCACAGCTGAAGAAGGTGCTGAAGAATTATCCTCATAAGCATATTCATGAGAGACCAGTGATCTCTGTCCTAAGGAGTGTAGAGTGACTTCATGGAACAAGTACTCTGAAAAAATGCAGGTGAGTGTTGAGCACACCTCTCTTGGAGCACAGCAGCCTGCTGAAAGCTGTTGGTGGACTTGGGTTGCATGAGAAATTGGTACTGTTTTAGACTGTTGATTCCTTTTGTGATGAGAGGAGAAAAGGAAAGGAAAAGAGATGGTGGAAGTTTAGAAGGCTCAGAATTGGTTTCCTGTGTTTGTTATTTTGACAATCCCTCAATTTTTGGGACTCGAACCAGGGCCTCAACCATGCAAGGCTGGCAATGTACCAGATGGGCTATATGGCCTGCACTGGAAGGTACACTCTGAGATACAACACTTGATCACCTTCATTCTTAAGTTGTGAAATTGTATGCATACAATCAAACATGACCAAGCCAAACAATGTGTAAGGAATTCCTAATTCTCCTGTCCAAAACAATCCCGGAAGAAACTTTTTGCATGTCAATACCAAGTCTAGCCCTGTGTCCTGAGGGAAATATTTTGCCTCTTGATTAAGGTCCAAAATGGAAGAAGCTGAATGATCTGTGAGAAGAAAAATATATCAGGGATCCAAGGAGGCCAGAAACAGGGGCAGAGGCAGAAATATGTGGGATTGAGAAGATGTTCAATTGGTGAATATGAATGGAGATATTGAGGATCATTCACATATTAATGTCTATCCATTCCATTCAAATTAATTGACACTTTCCAACAAAGTTTTTTTCTTATTTTTCCTTTTGACCTTTTCTTTGAAAAATTCTAAAGAGCAGAGTGCTGTATATAATGCATAAGCCAGTTCAGGTGCTGGATCTTGCCCACAATCTCAGGAGTTGGTGAGGCAGAGGAAGTTGTGCCTCCTGTTCTAAGTCTGTTTCACTCAGGAAAAGTGCTTCAGCAATTTAGCAAGATGCATCAGGGAGATATAAGGAGGCATAAGCATGTGGTGATGGCTCTTATGGACTGGGGTCCCAAAATAGAAATGTGGTGGCCAAAAGGAAACATTCCTCCTCCAATTTCTATCTTCTCCTCCTTATGTTTTCAGTTATTTCTCTCAAGATTTATTACAGAGATAAGTGTCTAAAGTCATATTCTTGAACATTCATTCATTGCAATCAATATAACTCAGAAAAATGTAAGAATGGTTTACAATTTCTCCTGTGACATGAGAGCTATACATGGGAAAAGTCCTCTAATGAAAGGGGAAGGAGCATGCACTGGTGTTCTAGGTTGTGTAGGTGTTGATTTTTGAGGCTTCAGTAGGATAATTCAGTTGATTGCACTCCCCAGAGTGTTTGTGAAGCCTTGGGCATCATGAACTTTCACGAGTGGCTACAGTGACATTGCATCTGCACCCCAGATTCCAGCTGAGGTCATAGAGGAGTGGAATGAGAACACGGAAGCGTCATGGTTCCCATGGCAACCAGAGACATTTCAGCTGCTGTCCCCTTCAAACCCACATTCAAGCCATGTGGTGGCTCAACTGTGAGGGTAAGAGGATAAAGAAGGGAGCGGGTGCCAGGGTCTTGCATTTTTGAAGAAATGATTCTATCCTTGTTGCCCGGGAGTCAAGGATAGGCTGTGAGCAATAAATCCCCGCATACCCATGCAGTACAAGGGATCCCATTGAATTCTGAGAGCTCGCACTTCCACCCAATGCCACTATGTGGCGCTGTGCTCCGTTGGCCGCACCGTTTTTGGTGGCAGGATGCTGATCTGGCTCCTCTTGCAGGCTATTTGCCCCCACCAATTCCAATGGATCAAGCTGGGACCGAGTGGTTCTTGAGAGCACGTGTATCAACAATGTGAGCAGTGGCACCAGTAGATTTGCCCTGAGTCCCCACTCCTCAAGGAATGGGACAACCAGGGTTTTCTTCAAACTCAGGAAACTAGCCTAGGGTCCTATAAGCCTCACAGCTAGATGAGTGGTGAGTACTCAGCACAATAGAGCACGCAGTTCATCTCTGTATTTTAGGAGATCCTTAATATGGGACACATCTTTTTCCATCTGCATGGCTTCTCCTACTATCCTACCAAGTGTGGATAGGATGCAGATGGAAGCCAGGATGTCCATGTTCCATGTCAAGGTGAGTGGCTCCACTCTTAGTTCATGAAGATCAGAAGGAGTCATTCACTCTGCCTGTTGGATGGACAGGAAGAACCTGACATGCAAGGAGAGATGTTCTGTGCTCACTCCAACTGCCAATCCCCTCCCCCTTTGCTGCTGGCTTACAACTGGGCTCCACACTAAAACTTACCTACTGGATTTGCCAGGGTCACATCAAATCAAAACAAGATGCAGAGATGATTTGCCTATCTGTATTCACAAATTGGTTGGTCTTCTTGAGATACAAATACCTCTCTGTCACAAGGGCATGTTGAAAATTACAAGGATTGCTCCATGCAACCCCAGGATGTAGCAGACCACAAGCTGGGGGATGAATTATAAGCCTGGTGATGGCATAATGGGCACTGTTTCAAGGGCATAACACTAAGCTTGAATATAGATGGTGCTGAAAGTGGAATGGTTCCAAGCTTCCAAGCTGAATATTCAAAAGAGGAGAGTAAGAATAATTAAGGGCCAGAAAAGCCAAAGGGTGTTGATGCTGGAACACAACTACAGAAAAGACCCGATGAAACTCACCATGGATCATGGTCAAACCTCAAACTCCATGACACATATTCAGGCTCATTATACACTACAAACCCTGGAAGTATTTATTGCCTATGCTACATTGGCTGTGATACCATGAATACTGACCCTCATTCCCCTTTTCAAAACAACAATGCCCCTGCAAGTTACAGTCTCTTTTTTGTTGCTCCCAAGGGACAGGTGAATAAACAAATGTTGATTCCTATTTTTCTGGCACAAGAACCATGAGCATAGGCATTTCCAACTTCACAGCATGTTCACCCACGACATACAATTTAAGCCAGTTGATCCTGGGATATGCAACACTAATCCCTGCACTGCTTGTCTTGAGGACGTCCATCAATATTAACAAGATTCTACAGAAGAGCTCAATTCCTCTTGACACTGGAGTTCCAATGACATTGGGTGAGTACGTTTTAAATGCCCTGTGAACCTCCTGAATGCTGTCAATACAGGCTAACATCGATTCAGCCCCACATCCTAACTTACTAACCAAGAAATCACAGGCAAGCGTCTGCAAAGTAAAAGAGTAAGAGGACTTCCAGGGACAAGCATGACTGTCTTTTGTGTTCACCTCTTGGTTTTCCAGTAGACAATGTGGTACACATGGAAAGTGCTCCAATGTGGAATCCCCGTTAAGGCCAGAGAGTATGGCAGACGGTTGAAGAAGCCTTGGGGTGCCAGGTACAAATGTGTTAGTTTTTTTGAATTTCCTGAAATCTTGTGCACAATGCACAGCTGAAAGAGGTGTTGAAGAATTATCCTCATAAGAATACTCATGAGAGGCCAGTGATCTCTGTCCTTAAGAGTGCAGAGGGACTTCATGGAACAAGTATTCTGATAAATGCAGGTGAGTGTTGAGCATGGCTCTCTTGGAGCACAGAAGCCTGCTGAAAGCTGTTGGTGGACTTGGGTTGCATGAGAAATTGGTGCTGTTTTAGAGTGTTGATTCCTTTTGTGACGAGAGGAGAAAAGAAAAGAAAAAGAGAAGGTGGAAGGTTAGGGGGTTCAGAAATGGTTTCCTTTGTTTGTTATTTCCAAAATCCCACAGTACTTGGGACTCTAACCCGGGCCTCATGCATGCAAGGCAGACACTCTTCCAGATGGACTATGTGACCTGAAATGGAAGGGACCCTCTGAGGTACAACACTTGATCACCTACAGACTTACATTTTGAAATTGTATGCAGAGAAGCAAAGATGACAAAGCCAAACAATGACTAAGGAATTCCTAACTCACCTGACCAAAACAATCCAGCAAGATACTTTTGTGCATATCATTACCCAAGCCTAGCCCTGTGTCCTGAGTAAAGATATTTCCCATCTTCATTAAGGATGAAAATGAGGGTAGGTGAGTGATTTATGAGCAGCAAATTATATCTGGACTCCAATGCAGCCAGAAAAAGAGGCAGATGCAGAACTCTATGGGATTGAGGAGATGCTCAATTGGTGACTACAAATGGAGATATGGGGATCATTCACACATGAACCCCTAGTCATTACATTCACAATCAACTGACACTTTCCTAGAAAGTATCTTTTACTTATTTTTCTTTTTGATCTTTTCTTTAAAAAAATTCAAAAGAGCAGAGAGCTGTGCATAATGCACAATCCAGTTCAGGTGCTGGAATTTGCCCACGATCTCAAGAACTGGTGAGCCAGATGAAGTTTTGCCTCCCTTGCTAAGCCTCTTTCCCTCAGTAAAATTTTTTCAGCCAGATGCTCTTGGGAGATATAAACAGGCAAAGGCATGTGGTGATGGCACATATGATGTGGGGTCCGAGAATCAAAACTTGGTGGCAGAAAGAAAACATTCCTAATCCAATTTCTATCTTCTCTTCGTTGTTTTCAGTTTTTACTCTCAAGATTTATTACAGAGTGATAAGTGGCTAAAATCACATAAGTGATCAATCATTCATTACATTCCAAACAGTTCCACTCAAAAAAACATAACAATTGGCTACCAGTTCTCCTGGGACATGAAAGTCACATATGGGAGTACTCCTATAATCAAAGGGGAAGGAGCAGGCATTGGTCAGAAAGGTTGTGAAGGTCGTGGGTTTTCAATGCTCTGGAAGGAAAAGTCACTTGATTGCACTCTCCAGAGTGTTTTTAAAGCCCTGGGCAACATGAACTTTCATGAGTGGCTTCAGTGACTTTGCACCTGCACCCCAGATTCCACCTGACCTCAGAGAGGCAACTCAGAACACAGAAGCATCACGGTTCCCATGGCAACCAGAGAGCATTCTGTTCTTGGCTGCTTCAAACCAATATTCAAGACATGTGGCAGCTCAGCTGTTAGAGAGGACAGATGAAGGGAGCGGGTACCAGAGTCTCACTATATTGAAGAAAATTTTCTATCCTTGTTGCCTGGGCAAAAAAGAAACAAGCTCTAAGTTGTATAGAGTCCAGTGAGCAATAAATTGCCCCATATCCAGTCAAGACAAGGGATTCCATTGAAGTCTGACAGCTCAAACTTCCACCCAGGTCCTCTAAGTGGCGCTGTGCTATGCTGGCCACACTGATCTTGCTGACAGACAGCTCATCTGGCTCCTGATGTAGGCTATTATGCCCAAACAACATACAGTGGAACAAGTTGGGACCGAGGACTGCTTGAGAGCACATGGTTCAAAAATCTTAGCACAGGCACCAGTGGATTTGCCTTCCGACCCCACTCCTCCAAGACTTGTACCACATGAGTTTTCTTTAGAGTCAGGAAACTAGCCTAGGGGCCTAGCAGCCACATGGAGAGATGTATGGTGAGTGCCCAATTCATTAGAGCATGCAGTGTAGCACCATTGTTTGGGTAATCATTGATTTGGGATACTTCACAATCCATCTGTCGGGTTACTCCTCTTATTCTATGAAGTCTGGAAAGGAAACAGATGGAACATTTGAGGTCCATGTTCCTCTGGTGGGTCATGAAGAGAGGAGGAAGTCACTCACTCAGCATGTTGGAAGGAGGACAGCATAAACCTGATATGCAATGAGAGTTGTTCTGTGATCACTCCAATGGCCATGCAACTACTCCTTGGCTGCAGACTTCCAACTAGGCTGCACCACGAAACTAGCCTGCTCTGGTTTTTCCAGTGTCATATCAAATCTAAACAAGATGCAGAAATGACTTGCCAATTTTATTCAAAAATTGGTTAGTCTTCTTGTCCAGACAAATACCACTTTGTCGAAGGTTCGGTGGGATATTGCCAGGAGTCCTGTAACCAGGCCCAGAAAAGAGCATACCACATGCTGTGGGATGAAATAACAACCTGGTGATGGCATGATGAGCACAGATTCACAGCACATAATAGCAGGTTTGAACGTAGACTGTGCTGAAAGTGGAATTGTTCAAAGCTTCCAAGCTGAATATCCAATAGGAGGAGAGTAAGGATATTTGGGGAAGCCAGATGCACTCACGGTTGTTGATGCTGGCATAGAAATTTTGAGAATAAACTCTATGAAGTGCTCCATCAATCATGATCAACCCAAAACTCTACAACATATATTCAGCCACATCATACACTAAAAATACAGGAAGTAGTTATTGGTGGCTCATTCTCTATGAATACGTGAATACCGAATCTCATTCCCCTTCTGGCAAACTCGTGTCTATTTCCGGTTGCTCCCAAGGCACGGACGAATGTAAGAATCATGATTCCTAAATTTTTCTGGCAGAAGAACCATAAGCAGATGCCTTACCAACTTCACAGCACCTTCCCCACGACCTACAACTTAAGCCAGTTGATCTTGGGATATGCAACACTACTCCCTACACTGCTTCTTTTGAGGATGTCCATCAATATTTAAAAGAGTCTACAAAATGGATCCATTCCTCTTGACATTGTAGGTCCAATGATATTGGGTGAGTAGATTGTAAAAGCCCCGTGATCCTCCTGAATGATATCAAATATAGGCTAATTTCGATTCTGCCCCAAATTCTAACTTTATTCACTAAGAAATCACAGGCAAACCTCTACAAAGCAAATGTGTGAGAGAAGTTCCAGGGACAAGAGGGGCTGTCTTTTGTGTTCACATCTTGTTTTTCTAGAAGACAATGAGGTAAACATGGAAAGTGCTCTTGTGTGGAAGTCCCCTTCATTTGCAAGAAGCCTGGAGAGTGCCAGGTACATGTGTGGTTGTCATTTTGAATTTCCTGAAAGCTTGAGTAAAATGAAAGGCTGAAGAATGTGCTGAAGGATTATCCTCAGAATCACACTCATGTGAGACCCTTGAACTCTGACCTAAGGAGAATAGAGTGACTACGTGGAAAAAGTACTTGGAAGAAATGCAGGTGACTTGGCAACACTGATCTCTTGGAGCCCAGTACCGTGCTGCGAGGTGTTGGGGGAATTGTTTTGCATTGAAATTGGTGCTGTTTTAGAGTGTTGATTCCTTTGTGAGGAGAGGAGAAAAGAAAGAAAAAGAGAGGATGAAATGTTTGTTTGTTATTTTAAAAAATCCCAGAGCGCTGGGGACTCAAACCCAGGCCTCCAGCATAGGAGGCAGTCACTCTACAAAATGGGCTACATAGCCTGCACTGCACATGCTTCTCTGAGTTACAACACTTGATTACAACAGACATCATTTGTGAAATTGTATGAAGCCAAGCAATCATGGCCAAGCCAAACAATGTCTATGGAATTCTTAATTCTCCTGCTCACAAAAATGCAGCAAGGAACTTTTTTGCATGTCAATACTCAAGCGTAGCCCTGTGTCCTGAGGGAAACATATTTCCCCTCTTCATTTTGGATGAAAATGGAAGTAGCTGATTGATCCATGAGCAGAAAAATATATCAGGGATCCAAGGATGCCAGGAAGAGTGGCAGAGGCAGGAATCTGTGTGAGTGAGGAGATGCTCTTTCCCTCAGTAAATGTGCTTCAGCCAGATGCTTTAGGGAGATATAAACAGGCAAAGGAATATGGTGATGGCTTATATGATGTGGGTTCTGAGAATAAAAACATGGTGGCAAAAAGAAAACATTCCTCATCCAATTTCTATTTTCTTCTGGTTGTTTTCAGTTTTTACTCTCAAGATGCATTACACAGGGAAAAGTCAAATAAGTGATCCCTCACTCATTACATTCCAATCAGTTCCACTCAGAAAATCGTAAAAATTCCTACCAGTTCTCCTGTGACATGAGAGGCACACATGGGAGTACTCCTCAAATCAAAGTGGAAGAGCAAGAATTGTCAGCAAGCTTGTGAAGGTCATGGGTTTTCAAGGCTCCGGAAGGAGAAGTCACTTGATTGCACTCCCCAGAGTGTTATTAAATCCATGAACTTTCACCAGTGGCTCCAGTGACATGCACCTGCACCCCAGATTCCACCTGACATCATAAAAGTGACTCAGAACACAGAAGCCTCATGGTTCCCATGACAACCAGAGAACATTCAGTTCCTGGACGCTTCAAGCCAACATTCAAAACATGTGGCAGCTCAGCTGTGAGAGTTAGAGGATAGATGAAGGGAGAGGGTGCCAGGATCACCCTCTCACATTGATGAAGAAAAGATTCTATCCTTGTTGCCCAGGCAACAAGGAAACAGGCTGTAAGCTGAATAGAGTCCCGTGATCAATAAATTCTCCCATATCCATTCAGGACAAGGGATCCCATTGAAGTCTGACAGCTCACACTTCCACCCAGGTTCACTAGGTGGTGCTGTGCTCTGCTGGCTGCACCTATTGCTGACAGGCAGCTCATGTGGCTCCTGATGTAGGCTACTAGCCCCCACAAATTCCAGTGGAACAAGTTGGGACTGAGGACTGCTTGAGAGCATGTGGTTCAAAAATCTTAGCACAGGCACAAGTGGATTTGCCTTCCGACCTCACTCCTCCAGGACTTGTACCACCCAGGTTTTCTTCAGAGACAGGAAACTAGCCTAGGGGCCTAGTAGTCACATAAAGAGATGTGTGGTGAATGCTCAATTCAGTAGAGAATGCAGTGTAGCACCATTATTTGGTTGATCATTGATTTGGGATACATCACATTCCATCTGTCGGGTTTCTCCTCCTATCCTACGAAGTCTGGAAAGGAGAAAGATGGAATATTTGATGTCCATGTTCCTCTGGTGGGTCATGAAGAGAGGAGCATGTTGGAAGGAGGACAGCATGAACCTGACATGCAAGTAGAGTTGTTCTGTGTTCACTCCAACGGCCATGCAACTACTCATTGCCTGGAGACTTCCACCTAGGCTGCACCATGAATCTAGCCTACTGTGGTTTTTCCAGGGTCACATCAAATCTAAACAATGCAGAAATGACTTCCCAAACTTTATTCACTAATTTGTTAGTCTGCATGTCCAGACAAACACAATTGTTTTGAAGGGTCCGTGGGATATTGCCAACAGTCCGCTAACCAGCCCCACGAAAGAGCAGACCACAAGTTGAGGGATAAATTAACAGCCTGGTGATGGCATGATGAGCACACATTCACAGCACCTAATAGCAGGTTTGAATGTAGACCATGTTGAAAGTGGAATTCTTCAAAGCTTCCAAGCTTAAAATCCAAAGAAGGAAAGTAAGGATACTTGGAAAGCCAGATAAACTCAAGGTTGTTGATACTGGTATAGAATTTCTGAGAATAGTCTCTATGAAACGCTTCACCAGTCTTGATCAATCCAAAACTCTACAACATATATTCAGCCACATCATACACTAAAAATACAGGAAGTAGTTATTGTCGGCTCATTCTCTAGGCAACCATGAATACCGAATCTCATTCCCCTTTTGGCAAACCTCTGTCTCTTTCCTGTTGCTCCAAAGGCACGGCCGAATATACGAATCATGATTCCTATTTTTTCTGGCAGAAGAACCATAAGCATAGGCCTTACCAACTTCACAGCATCTTCCCCCATGACCTACAATTTAAGGCAGTTGATCCTCAGATAAGCAACACTAATCCCTGCACTGCTTCTCTTGAGGATGTCCATCAATATTAACAAGTGTCTACAAAAGGGCTCCATTCCTCTTGACACTGGAGCTCCAATGATTTTGGGTGAGTAGGTTGTAAATGCCCCGTGATTCTCCTCAATGCTATCAATACAGGCTAACTTCAATTCTGACCCAAATCCTAACATTATTCACTAAGAAATCACAGGCAAGCTTCTACAAAGCAAATGTGTGAGAGAATATCCAGGGACAAGGGAGGCTGACTTTTCTGTTCACATCTTGCTTTTCTAGTAGACATTGAGTTACACGTGGAAAGTGCTCTTGTGTGGAAGTCCCCTTCATTGGCAGAGAGGATGGCAGAGTGTACAAGAAGACTGCAGGGTGCCAGATACATGTGCAGTTGTCATTTTTAATTTCCTGAAATTAATGAGCAGCTGAAGAAAGTGCTGAAGAATTATTCTAATAGCATACTTATGCGATACCTGTGAACTCTGTCCTAAGTAGAATAGAGTGCCTTCATGGAAAAAGTCCTCTGAAGAAATGCATGTTACTGGGCAGCACTGTTCTCTTGGATCCCAGTAGCCTGCTGTCAGTTGTTGGTGAAATTGTTTTGCATTAAATTGTGCTGTTTTAGAGTGTTGATTCTTTTGTGAGCAGAGGAGAAAAGAAGGAAAAAGAGAGGATGGAATGTTTGTTTGTTATTTTCAAAAATACCAGAGTGCTGGGGAGTAGAACCCTGGCCTCCAGCATGAGAGGCAGGCACTCTACGAGCTGGTCTATAAGGCCTGCACTGCAACTGCTTCTCTGAGTTACAACACTTGATCACACACAGACATCATTTGTGAAATTGCATGCAGCGAAGCAATCATGGCAAAGCCATGCAATGTCTATGGAATTCTTAATTCTCCTGCTCACAAAAATGCAGCAAGGAACTTTTGCATGTCAATACCCAAGCGTAGACCTGTGTCCTGAGGGAAAGATATTTCCTCTCTTCATTAAGGATGAAATTGGAAGTAGCTGATTGATTCATGAGCAGAAAAATAAATCAGTAATCCAAGGACACCAGGAACAGGGGCAGAGGCAGGACTCATTGGGATTGAGGAGATGCTCAATTGGTGACTACAAATGGAGATATTGGAATCATTCACACATGAACCACTAGCCATTACATACAAAATTAACTAACACATTTCTAGAAAGTACCTTTTGCTTAGTTTTCCATTTGACATTTTCTTTGAAATATTCGAAAGAGAAGAGAGCTGTGCCTAATGCACAAGCCAGTTCAGGTGCTGTATTTTGCCCACAATCTCAAGAATTGGTAAGCCAGATGAAGTTTTGCCTCCTTTGCTAAACCTCTTTCCCTCACTAAAAGTTCTTCAGCCAGATGCTCTTGGGAGATATAAACAGGATAAAGAATGTGGTGATGGCTCATACGATTTGGGGTGCGATTTTCGAAACGTGGTGGCAGAAAGAAAACATTCCTAATCCAATTTCTATCTTTTCCTCATTGTTTTCAGTTTTTACTCTCCAGATTTATTACAGAGTGATAAGTGGCTAAAGTCAAATAAGTGATCCCTCATTCATTACATTCCAATCAGTTCCACTCAGAAAAATGTAACAATTGGCTAGCAGTTCTCCTGTGACATGAGAGGCAAACATAGGAGGACTCCTATAATCAAAGAGGAAGGTGCAGGCATTGTTCAGCTAGGTTGTGAATGTCGTGATTTTTCAAGACTCTGGAAGGAGAAGTCACTTGATTGCACTCCCCAGAGTGTTTTTAAAGCCTTGGGCTTCATGAACTTTCACGAGTGGCTACAGTGACATTGCACCTGGACCCCAGATTCCACCTGAAGTCATAGAGGGGACTCAGAACACAGAATCGTCACGGTTCCCATGGCAACCAGACAGCATTTAGTTCCTGGCCGATTGAAACCAACATTCAAGACATGTGGCAACTCAGCTGTGAGAGTTAGAGGATAGATGAAGGCAGCAGGTGCCAGGGACTCATGTTAATGGACAAAAGATTCTATCTTTGTTTCCCGGGCAACACGGAAACAGGCTCTAAGTTGTATATAGTTCCATGAGCAATAAAGTCCCACATATCCAGTCAGGAGAAGGGATCCCATTGAAGTCTGACAGTTCGCACTTCCACCCAGGTCCACTAGGTGGCTCTGTGCTCTGTTCTCCACACCGATCTTGCTGACAGGCAGCTCATCTGGCTCCTGTTGCAGGCTATTATCACCCACAAATTCCAGTGGAACAAGCTGGGACCGTGTCCTGCTTGAGAGCACGTGGTTCAAAAATCTTAGCACTGGAAACAGTGGATTTGCCTTCCGAACCCACACCTCCAGGACTTGTACCACTTGGGTTTTTTCAGTGTCAGGAAACTAGCCTAGGGGCCTAGCAGCCACATGGAGAGATGTGTGGTGAGTGCTCAATTCAGTAGAGCATGCAGTATAGCTCCATTTTTTGGGTGAAAATTGAATTGGGACACATCACATTCCATGGGTCGGTTTCTCATTGTATCCTATGAAGTCTGGAAAGGAGACAGATGGTACATAGAATGTCCATGTCCCATGTGAAGGATAGTGGTTCCTCTGGTGGGTCATGAAGAGAGGAGGAAGTCACTCAATCAGAATATTGGAAGGAGGAGAGAATGAACCTGACATGCATAGAGAGTTGTTCTGTGATCACACCTACGGCAACTACTCCTTGACTGGAGAATTCCACCTAGTCTGCACCATGAAACTAGCCTGCTGGGGTTTTTCCAGTGTCACATCAATGTAAAGAAGATGCAGAAATGACTTTCCAAACTTTATTGACTAATTGGTTAGTCTTCTTGTCCACACAAACACTACTCTATCGAAGGGTCCATGGGATATTGCCAAGAGTTTGCTAACCAGTCCAAGAAAAGAGCAGAACACAAGCTGAGGGATGAAATAACAGCCAGGTGATGGCATGATTAGCACAGATTCACAGTGCGCAATAGCAGGTTTGAACATAGACTGTGCTGAAAGTGGAATTGTTCAAAGCTTCCAAGCTGAATATTCTAAAGAGGAGAGTAAGGATATTTGGGAAGCCAGATGCACTCATGGTTGTTGATGCTGGTATAGAATTTCTGAGAATAGACTCTATGAAATGCTTCACCAGAACTTGATCAACCCAAAACTCTACAATATATGTTCAGCCACATCATACACTAAAAATACAGGAAGTAGTTATTATCGGCTCATTCTCTAGGCAACCGTGAATACCGAATCTCATTCCCCTTTTGGCAAACTCCTGTCTCTTTCCTGTTGCTCCCAAGGCACGGTCAAATATATGAATTATGATTCCTATATTTTTTGGACAGAAGAACCATAAGCAGAGGCCTTACCAACTTCACAGTACCTTCCCCCATGACCTAAAATTTAAGCCAGTTTATCTTGGGATATGCAACACTAATTTCTGCGCTGCTGTCTTGAGGATGTCCATCAATATTAACAAGAGTCTACAAAATGGCTCCATTCCTCTTGATACTGGAGCTCCAATGATATTGGGTGAGTAGGTTGTAAATGCCCTGTGATCCTCCTCAATAGTATCAATACAGGCTAACTTCGATTCTGACCCAAATCCTAACTTTATTCACTAAGAAATCACAGGCAAGCTTCTACAAAGCAAATGTGTGAGAGAAGTTCCAGGGACAAGAGCGGCTGTCTTTTGTGTTCACGTCTTGTTTTTCTAGTAGACATTGAGATAAACTTGTAAAGTGCTCTTGTGTGGAAGTCCCCTTCATTGGCAGAGAGTATGGCAGCGTGTCCAAGAAGCCTGTAGCATGACAGGTACATGTGCAGTTGTCATTTTGAATTTCCTGAAAGCGTTTGCACAATGAACAGCTGAAGAATGTGCTGAAGAATTATTCTCATAAGCATACTCATGTGAGACCTGTGAAATCTATCCTCAGGAGAGTAGAGTGACTTCATGGAAAAAGTCCTCTGAATAAATGCAGGTGACTCTGCAGCACTGCCTCCTTAGAGCCCAGTAGCCTGCTGCGAGTTGTTGGTGGATTTGTTTTGCATTGAAATTGGTGCTGTTTGAGAGTGTTGATTCCTTTGTGAGGAGAGGAGAAAAGGAAGAAAAAGAGAAGATGGAATGTTTATTTGTTATTTTCAAAAATTCCAGAGTGCTGGGGACTGGAAATCCGAGCCTCCAGCAGGAGAGGCAGGCACACTACGAGATGGTCTATATGGCCTGCACTGCATCTGCTTCTCTGAGTTACAGCACTTGATCACCTACAGACATCATTTGTGAAATTGTATGCAGTGAAGCAATCATGGCAAAGTCAAACAATGTCTATGGAATTCTTAATTCTCCTGCTCACAAAAATGCAGCAAGGAAATTTTTTGCATGTCAATACACAAGCATAGCCCTGTGTCCTGAGGGAAAGATTTTTCCATTCTTCATTAAGGACAAAAAAGGAAGTAGCTGATTGATCCATGAGCAGAAAAATATATCAGGGATCCAAAATGCCAGGAACAGGGGCAGATGCAAGACTATGTGGGATTGAGGAGATTCTCAATTGGTGACTACAAAGGGAAATTTTGGGATCAATCACACATGAAACCCTAGCCATTACATTCAAATCAACTGAAATTTCCTAGAAAGTATCTTTTTCACATTTTCACTTTTGTCCTTTTCTTTGAAAAATTCTAAAGAGCAGAGAGCTGTTCATAAAGAACAAGCCAGTTCAGGTGCTGTATTTCGCCCACAATCTCAAGAATTGGTGAGCCAGATGAAATTTTGCCTCATTTGCTAAGCCTCTTTCCCTCAGTAAAGGTACTTCAGCCAGACAATCTTGGGAGATATAAACAGGCAAAGGCATGTGCTGATGGGTCATATGATGTAGGTTCCCAGAATTGAAACGCAGTTACAGAAGAAAACATTCCTAATCCAATTTCTATCTTCTCCTTGTTGTTTTCAGTTTTTACTCTCATGATTATTACAGAGTGATAAGTGGCTAAAGTCATGTAAGTGATCACTCATTCCTTACATTCCAATCAGTTCTACTCAGAAAAACATACAATGCCTACCAGTTCTCCTGTGACATGAGAGGCACACATGGGAGTACTCCTATAATCAAAGGGGAAGGAGCAGGCATTGGCCAGCTAGGTTGTGAAGGTCATGGGTTTTCAAGCCTCCGGAAGGAGAAGTCACTTGATTGTACTCCCCAGAGTGTTTCTAAAGCCTTGGGCAACATGAATTTTCACGAGTGGCTCCAGTGACATTATACCTGCACCCTAGATTACACTTGACATCATCGAGGGATCTCAGAAAACAGAATCAACCTGGTTCCTATGGCAACCCGAGTGTATTCAGTTCCTGGCACCTTCAAACCAACATTCAAGACATGTGGAAACTCAACTATGCGAGATAGAGGACAGATGAAGGGAGCAGGGTGCCAGGGTCTTGGGTTAATGAAGAAAAGATTCTATCCTTGTTGCCCTGGCAACAAGAAAACAGACTCTAAGTTGTATAGAGTCCCGTGAGCAATAAATTCTCCCATATCCAGTCAGGACAAGGGATCCCATTGAAGTCTGACAGCTCACACTTCCACAGAGCTCCACTAGGTGGCACTGTGCTCCGCTGGCCCCACCCATCTTGCTGAGGGGCAGCTCATCTGGCTCCTGATGCAGGATATTAGTCCCCACAAATTCCAGTGGAACAAGCTGGAACTGAGACCTGCTTGAGAACACGTGGTTCAAAACTCTTAGCACAGGCACCAGTGGATTTGCCTTCCTGACCCCACTCCTACAGGACTTGTACCACCTTGGTTTCCTTCAGAGTCACAAATATAGCCTAGGACCCTCACAGTCACATGGAGAGATGTGCGCTGAGTTCTCAATTCAGTAGGGTATGCAGTGCATCGCCATTTTTTGCATGATCATTGATTTGTGACACATCACATTTCATCTGTCGGGTTTCTCCTCCTATCCTACGAAATCAGGAAAGGAGACAGATGGAACATGGGATGTCCATGTTCCATGTGAAGGCGAGTGACTCCTCTGGTGGGTCATGAAGAGAGGAGGAAGTCACTGACTCAGATTGTTGGAAGGAGGACAGCATGAACCTGACATGCAAGGAAAGTTGTTCTGTGTTCACTCCAATGGCCATGCAACTACTTCTTGGCTGCAGACTTCCACCTAGGCTGCACGGTGAAACTAGCCTGCTGCGGTTGTTCCAGGGTTACATCAAATCTAAAAACGATGCAGAAATGACTTTTCAATCTTTATTCACAAATTGTTTATTCTTCTTGTTCAGACAAATACCACTCTGTCGAAGGGTCCCTGGGATATTGCCAACAGTGCGCTAACCAGCCACAGAAAAGAGTGGACCACAAGCTGGGGGATGAATTACAGCCTGGTGATGGCATGATGAGCACAGATTCACAGCGCATAATAGCAGGTTTGAATGTAGACCGTACAGAAAGTGGAATTGTTCAAAGCTTCCAAACTGAATATTCAAAAGAGGAGAGTGAGGATATTTGTGGAACCAGATGCACTCAAGGTTGTTAATGTTGGAATAGAAGTTCAGAAAATAGACTCTATGAAACTCGCCATGGATCATGATCAACCCACAACTCTACAACATATATTCAGCCAAATCATAAACTAAAATACAGGAAATAGTTATTAGCGGCTCATTCTCCAGACAACTGTGAATACCGAATCTCATTCCCATTTTTGCAAACTTCTGTCTCTTTCCTGTTGCTCCCAAGGGATGGCCAAATATATGAATTATGATTCCTATATTTTTCTGGCCGAAGAACCATAAGTATAGGCCTTACCAACTTCACAGCACCTTCTCCCATGACCTAAAGTTTAAGCCAGTTGATCCTGGGATATGCAACACTAATCCCTGCAGTGCTTCTCTTGAGGATGTCCATCAATATTTAAAATAGACTACAAGAGGGCTCCATTCCTCTTGACACTGGAGCTCCAATGATATTGGATGAGTAGGTTGTAAATACCCTGTGATCCTCCAGAATGCTGTCAATACAGGCTAACTTCAATTCTGCCCCAAATCCTAACTTTATTCACTAAGAAATCACAGGCAAGTCTCTACAAAGCAAATGTGTGAGAGAAGTTCCAGTGATAAGAGTAGTTATCTTTTGTGTTCACATCTGGTTTTTCTAGCAGACATTGAGGTACACGTGGATAGTGCTCTTGTGTGGAATTCCCCTTCATTGACAGAGACTATGGCAGTGTGTCCAAGAAGACTGGAGAGAGCCAGGTAAATGTGCAGTTGTCATTTTTAATTTTTTGAAAGCTTTTACACAATCAGCAACTGAAGAAAGTGCTGTAGAAATATCCTCATAATCATACTCATGTGAGTTCTGTGAACTCTGTCCTAAGGAGAGTAGAGTGACTTCATGGAAAAAGCCCTCTGAAGAAATGCAGGTGACTGGGCAGCACTGCTCTCTTGGAGCACAGTACTCTGCAGGGAGATGTTGGTGGAATTCTTTTGCATTGAAATTGGTGCTGTTTAGGGTGTTGATTCCTTTGTGAGGAGAGGAGAAAAGAAAGAAAAAGAGAAGATGGAATGTTTATTTGTTATTTTCAAAAATCCCAGAGTACTGGGGACACAAAACCGGGCCTCCAGCATGAGAAGCAGGCAGTCTATGAGATGGGCTATATAGCCTGCACTGCAACTGCTTCTCTGAGTCACAACACTTGATCACCTGCAGACATCATTTGTGAAATTGTATGCAGCGAAGCAATCATGTCCAAGCCATACAGAATTCTTAATTCTCCTGCTCACAAAAATGCAGCAAGGAACTTTTTGCATGTCAATACCCAAGCGTAGCTCTGTGTACTGAGGGAAAGATTTTTCCCCTCTTCATTGGAACGAAAATGGAAGGAGCTGATTGATACATGAGCAGAAAAATATATCATGGATCCAAGGATGCCAGGAACAGGGGCAGAGGCAGGATTCATTGGGATTGAGGAGATGCTCAATTGGTGACTACAAATGGAGATATTGGGATAATTCACACATGAAACCCCGGCCAATACATTCAAAATCAACTGACACTATCCTAGAAAGTATATTTTTATTTTCTTCCTTTTTGACCATTTCTTTGAAAAATTCTGAAGAGCAGAGAGCTGTGCATAATGCAAAAGCCATTTCAGGTGTTGTATTTTGCCCACAATTTCAAGAATTCGTGAGCCAGATGAAGTTTTGCCTCCTTTGCTAAGCCTCTTTCCCTCAGTAAAAGTGCTTCAGACAGAAGATCTTGGGAGATATAAACAGGCAAAGAATGTGGTGATGGCTCATATGATTTGGGTTCTGAGAATCAAAATGTGGTGGCAGAAAGAACATATTCCTCATCCAATTTCTATCTTCTCCTCCTTGTTTTCAGTTTTTACTCAAGATTTATTACAGAGTGATAAGTAGCTATAGTCATATAAGTGATCCCTCATTCATTACATTACAATCAGTTCCTCTCAGAAAAACGTAACAATTGCCTACCAGTTCTCCTGTGACATGAGAGGCACACATGAGAGTACTCCTCTAATTGAATGGCAAGGAGTAGGCATTGGACAGCTAGGTTGTGAAAGTCGTGGGTTTTCAAGGCTCCGGAAGGAGAAGTCACTTGATTGAACTCACCAGAGGGTTTTTTAAAACCATGGGCAACATGAAATGTAATGAGTTACTCCAAGAAATTGCACCTGCACCTCAGATTTCACCTGACATCATAGAGGGGACTCAGAAAACAGAATTGTCACGGTTCCCATGGCAACCAGAGAGCATCAGTTCCTGGCCACTTCAAATCAACATTCAACACATGTGGCAGCTCAGCTGTGAGTGTTAAGAGGATAGATGAAGGGAGCGGGTGCCAAGGGTCTCGGGTTAATGAAGAAAAGATTCTATCCTTTTTGCCCGGGCAACAAGGAAACAGGCTCTATGCTGTATAGAGTCCAGTGAGCAATAAATTCCCTCATATCCATTCAGGACAAGGGATCCCATTGAAGTCTGACAGCTCCCACTTCCACCCAGGTACATTAGGTGGCGCTGTGCTCTGCTGACCTCACTGATCTTGCTGACAAGCAGCTCATCTGGCTCCTGATGCAGACTATTATACCCCACAAATTCCGGTGGAAGAAGCTGGTACTGAGGCCTGCTTGAGAGAATGTGGTTCAAAAATCTTAGCACAGGCACCAGTGAATTTGCTTTCCGACCCCACTCCTCCAAGACTTGTAACACACAGGTTTTCTTTAGAGTCAGGAAACAAGCCTAGGGGCCTAGAAGCCACATGGAGAGATGTGTGGTGAGTGCTCAATTCAGTAGAGCATGAAGTACAACGCCATTGTTTGGTTGATCATTGATTTGGGATACATCACATTCCATCTGTCGGGTTTCTCCTCCTATCCTACAAGTCTAGAAAGGAGACAGATGGAACATGGGATGTCCATGTTCCATGTGAAGGTGAGTGGCTACTCTGGTGGGTCATGAAGAGAGGAGGAAGTCACTCACTCAGCATGTTGGAAGGAGGACAGTGTGAACCTGACATGCAAGTAGAGTTATTCTGTGATCACTCCAATGGCCATGCAACTACTCCTTGGCTGGAGACTTCCACCTAGGCTGCACCATGAATCTAGCCTGCTGCAGTTTTTCCAGGGTCACATCAAATCTAAACAATGCAGAAATGACTTCCCAAAGCAGATGTGTGAGAGAAGTTCCAGGGATAAGAGCAGCATTCTGTTGTGTTCACATCTTGTTTTTGTAGTAGACATTGAGGTACACGTGAAAAGTGCTCTTGTGTGGAATTCCCCTTCATTGTCACAGAGTATGGCATTGTGTCCAAGAAACCTAGAGAGTGCCCAGGTACATGTGCAGTTGTCATTTTGAATTTTTTGAAAGCTTTTCCACAATGAGCAGCTGAAGGAAGTGCTAAAGAATTATCCTCATAATCATACTCATGCAAGACCTGTGAACACTGTCCTAAGGAGAGTAGAGTGACTTCATGAAAAAAGCCCTCTGAAGAAATGCAGGTGACTGGGCAGCACTGCTCCCTTGGAGCCCAGTAGCCTGCTGCGAGATGTTGGTGGAATTGTTTTGCATTGAATTTGGTGCTGTTAGAGTGTTGATTCCTTTGTGAGGAGAGGAGAAAATAAAGAAAAATAGAGGATAGAAGGATTGTTATTTTCAAAAATCCCAGAGTGCTGGGGACTCAAACCCGAGCCTCCAGCATGAGAGGCAGGCACACTACGAGATGGGCTCTATGGCCTGCACTGCAACTGCTTCTCTGAGTTACAACACTTGATAACCTACAGACATCATTTGTGAAATTGTATGCAGCAATGCAATCATGGTCAAGCCAAACAATGTCTATGGAATTCTTCATTCTCCTGTTCACTAAAATGCAGCAAGGAACTTTTGCATGTCAGTATCCAAGCATAGCCCTGTGTCCTGAGGGAAAGAATTTTCCCCTCTTCATGCAGGATGAAAATGGAAGGAGCTGATTGATCCATGAGCATAAAAGAATATCAGGGATCCAAGGACGCCAGGAACAGGGGCAGAGGCAGGACTCTTTGGGTTTGAGGAGATGCTCAATTGGTGACTACAAATGGAGATATTGGGATCATTCACACATGAACCCCTGGCCATTACATTAAAAATCAACTGAAACTTTCCTAGAAAGTACCTTTTCTAATTTTTCCTTTTGACCATTTCTTTGAAAAATTCTAAAGAGCAGAGAGCTGTGATTAATGCAGAAGTCAATTTAGATGCTAGATATTGCCCACATCTCAAATATTCATGAGCCAGATGAAATTTTTGCCCCCTTTGCTAAGCCTCCTTTCCTAAGTAAATTGCTTCAGCCAGATGCTCTTGGAAGATATAAACAGGCAAAGGCATGTGGTGATGGCTCATATGATGTGGGGTCCCAGAAGTGAAACTCAGTGGCAGAAAGAAAACATTCCTTATCCAATTTCTAACTTATCCTCATTGTTTTCAGTTTTTAATGTCAATATTTAATACAGAGTGATAAGTGGCTAAAGTCATTTAAGAAATCCCTCATTCATTACATTCCAATCAGTTCCACTCAGAAACACAAAGCAATTGACTACCAGTTCTCCTGTAACATGAGAGGCAAACATGGGAGTACTCCTCTAATCAAAGGGGAAGGAGCCGGCATTGGTAAGCTAGGTTGTGAAAGTCGTGGGATTTCAAGGTTCTGGAAGGAAAAGCACTTGAATGCACTCCCCATAATGTTTTAAAAGCCTTGGGCAACATGAAATTTCACAAGTGGCTTCAGTGACATTGCACCTGCACCCAGATTCCACCTGATGTCATAGAGGAGGAGATTCAGATCACAGAAGCGTCACGGTTCCCATGGCACCCAGAGAGCATTCAGTTCCTGGCCGCTTCAAACCAACATTCAAGACATGTGGCAACTCAGCTGTTAGAGTTATAGAATAGATGAATGGAGTGGGTACCAGGGTCTCACGTTAATGCAGGAAAGATTCTATCCTTGTTGCCCGGGCAACAAGGAAACAGGCTCTTAGTTGTATAGAGTCTATTTAGCAATAAATTCCCACATATCCAGTCAGGACAAGGGATCCCATTGAAGTCTGACTGCTCGCACTTCCACCCAGGTGCTTTAGGTTGCACTGTGCTCTGCTGGCCACAGGGATCTTGCTGATAGGCAGCTCATCTGACTCCTGTTGCAGGCTATTAGCCCTCACAAAATCCAGTGGAACAAGTTGGAACCAAGGACTGCTTGAGAGCACATGGTTCAATAATCTTAGCACAGGCAGCAGTGATTTTGCATTCTGACCCCAGTCCTCCAGGACATATACCACCTAGATTGTCTTCAGGGTCAGTAAACTAGTCTAGGAGGCTAGCAGCCACATGGAGAGATGTGTAGTGATTGCTTAATTCAGTGTAGCATGCAGTTCAACGCCCTTGTTTGGGTGATCATTGATTTGGGATACATCACATTCCATCTGTCGGGTTTCTCCTCCTATCCTATGAAGTCTGGAAAGGAGACAGATGGAACATGGGATGTCCATGTTCCATGTGAATGTGAGTGGCTCCTCTGTTGGGTCATAAAGAGAGGAGGAAAGAAAGTCGCTCACTCAGCATGTAGGAAGGAGGACAGCATGAACCTGACATGCAAGTAGAGTTGTTCTGTGATCACTCCAATGGCCATGCAACTACTTCTTGGCTGCAGACTTTCAACTAGGCGGCACCGTGAAACTAGCCTGCTGTGGTTTTTCCAGAGTCACCTCAAATCTAAACAAGATGCAGAAATGACTTGTCAATCTTTTTTCACAAATTGTTTATTCTTCTTGTCCAGACAAATACAACTCTGTCGAAGAGTCCATGGGATATTGCCAGGAGTCCCCTAACCTGCCCCAGAAAAGAGCAGCCCACAAGCTGGGGGATGAATTTACAGCCTGGTGATGGCATGATGAGCACAGATTCACAGCGTATAATAGCAGGTTTGAACGTAGACCGCGATGAAAGTGGAATTGTTGAAAGCTTCCAAGCTGAATATTCAAAAGAGGACAGTAAGGATATTTGGGGGTCAGATGTACTCAAGGTATTCGATGCTGGAATAGAACTTCAGAAAATAGACTCTATGAAACTCACCAGCTAACATGATCAATCCAAAATTCTACAACAGATATTGGGCCACATCATACACTAAAAATACAGGAAGTACTTATTTGTGACTTATTCTCTATGCAACCGTGAACACTGAATCTCATTACAATTTTGGCAAACTCCTGTCTCTTCGCTGTTGCTCCCTAGGGATGGCCAAATATACAAATCATGAATCCTATTTTTTCTGGCACAAGAACCATAAGTATAGACATTATCAACTTCACACGACATTCCCCCACGTCCTACAATTTAAGAAAGTTGATCCTGGGATATGCAACACTAATCCCTGCACTGCTTCTCTTGAGGCTGTCCAAAAATACTAACAAGGGTCTACAAAAGGACTCCATTCTTCTTGACACTGGAGCTCCAATGATATTGGGTGAGTAGGTTGTAAATGCCCCGTGATCCTCCTGAATGTTATCAATACAGCCTGATATGCATTCTGCCTCAAATCCTAAATTTATTCTCTAAGATATCACAGGCAAGTCTCTACAAAGCAAATGTGTATGGGAAGTTCCAGGGTCAAGAACGACTGTTTGTTGTGTTCGCCTCTTGGTTTTCCAGTAGGCATCGAGGTAAACATTAAAAGTGCACCCCTGTGGAAGCCCCCTTCATTGGCAGAGAGTATAGCAGTGTGTCCAAGTATCCTGGAGAGTGCCAGGTACAAGTGCAGTTGCCATTTTTAATTTACTGAAACCTGATGCATAATGAGCAGCTGAAGAAAGTGCTGAAGAATTATCCTCATAAGCATACTCATGCAAGACCCGTGATCTGTGTCCTAAGGAGAGTAGTGTGACTTCATGGAACAAGTACTCTGAAGAAATGCAGGTGATGGGCAGCAATGCTCTCTTGGAGTCCAGGAGCCTGCTGAAAGTTGTTGGTGGAATTGGCTTGCTTTGAAATTGGTGCTATTTTAGAGTGTTGATTCTTCTGTGAGGAGATGAGAAATTTAAAGTAAAAGAGATGATGGAAGCTTGGTTTCATCTGTTTATTATTTCCAAAATGCCACAGTGCTGGGGACTCAAACCCAGGCCTCCAGCATGAGAGGCAGGCACTCTACGAGGTGGGCTATATGACCTGCACTGGAATGGTTTCTCTGAGTTACAACACTTGATCACCTACAGACATGATTTGTGAAATTGTATGCAGAGAGGCAATCATGACCAATCCAAACCATGTCTATGGAGTTCTTAATTCTCCTGTTCACACCACTCCAGCAAGGGACTTTTGCATGTCAATACACAACACTAGCCCTGTGGGCTGAGAGAAAGATTTTTCCCCTCTTCAATAAAAATAAAAATGGAAGTAGCTGCTTGATCTGTGAGTAAAATAGTATATAAGGGATCCAAGAACGCCAGGAACAGGGTACAGGCAGGACTATGTGGGTTTGAGAAAATGCTCAATTGTTGAGTACAAATGTAGATATTGGGATCATTTACACATGAATACCTATCCATTAAATTCAAAATCAACTGACACTTTCCTAAAAAGTATTCTATTTCTTATTTTTTCTTTTGAACTTTTCTTTGAAAAATTCTAAAAAGCAGAGTGCTGTGCATAATGCACAAGCCAGTTTAGGTGCTGTATTTTGCCCACAGTCTCAAGAATTGGTGAAGTAGATGAAGTTGTGCCTCCTGTTCTAAACTTTTTCCCTCAGTGAATGTGCTTCAGCAATTTAGCCAGACACTTTTGGGAGATAGAAACAGGCAAAGGCATGTGGTGATGGCTCATATGATTTGGGGTCCCAGAACCAAAATGTGATGGCAAAAAGTAAACATTCCTCATCCAATTTCTGTCTTCTCCTCATTTATTTTTTCAGTTATTACTCTCAAGATTTATGACAGAGGGATAGGTGGCTAAAGTCATATAATTGATCCTACATTCATTTTGTTGCAGTCAATTCCACTCAGAAAAATACAACAATTTGTTGCCAGTTCTCCTGTGCCATGAGAGGCACACATGGGAGTACTCCTCTAATCAAAGGAGAATGAGCAGGCTTTGGTTATCTAGGTTGTGGAAGTCATGTGTTTTCAAGGGATCCGGAAGGGAAGTCACTTGAATGCACTCCCCAAGCTGATTGTAAATCCATGGGCAACATATACTTTCAACAGTGACTCGAGTGACATTGCACCTGCACCCCAGATTCCAACTGACTTCCTAGAGGATGGTATTCAGAACCCGGAAGTGTCACGATTCCCATGGCAACCAGAGACCCCAGGTCCGGGCACTTCAAACCAATATTCAGGATATGTGGTAGCTCAGCTGTGAATGTTAGAGGATAGATGAAAATAGCGGGTGCCAGGGTCTTGCATTTTTGAAGAAACTGATTCTATACTTCTATACTTCGTGCCCATGGGAAAAGAATACAGGCTCTAAGCCGTATAGCATCCCATGAGCAATAAATTCCCCCATATTCTGGCAGGACAAGGGATTCCATTGAAGTCTGACAGACCGCACTTCCACCCAGTTCCACTAGGTAGTGCTGGGCTCCTTTGGCAGCACCCATCTTGCTGACATGCAGCTCATATGGATCCTGATGCATGCTATTAACCCCCCAAAATTCCAGTGGATCAACCTGGATCTGAGGGATGCTGGAGAGCATGCGTGTCAACAATCTTGACACTTGCACCTGTAGATTTGCCCTGTGTCCCCAGTCCTCCAGGACTGGTACCACCCGGGTTTTCTTCACAGTCAGGAAACTAGCCTACTGGCCTAGCAGCCACATGGAGAGATGGGTAGTGAGTGCTCACTGCAGTAGGGCATGCAGTGCAGTGCCATGGTTTGGGTGATCATTGATTTGGGACACATCACAATCAATCTGTCGGGTTTCTCCTCCTATCCTATGAAGTCTGGAAAGGAGACAGATGGAACATGGGATGTCCATATTCCATGTGAAGGTGAGTGGCTCCTCTGGTGGCTCATGAAGAGATGAGGGAGTCATTCCCTCAACCTGTTGGAAGGAGGACAGCTCAAACCTGAGATGCAAGGGAGTTGTTCTGTGCTCACTCCAACGGCTAGTCATCTCCTTGGCTACTGCCTTACGACTAGGCTGCATCCCAAAACCAGCCTGCTGGGATATTTCCAGGGTCACATCAAATCTAAACAAGATGCAGAAATGACTTGCCAATCTTTATTCACAAAGTGGTTCGTCTTCTTGACTAGACAAATACCTCTCTGTCACAAGAGCCTGTGAAATTTTGCCAGGACTCCTCTAAACAACCCCAGGATGGAGCAGACTATAAGCTGGGGGATGAATTGACAGCCTGGTGATGGCATGGTGAGCACAGTTTCACAGGGCATAAGATCTGGTTTGAACAAAGATGGTGCTGAAAGTGGAATTGTTCAAAGCTTCCATGCTGAATATTCAAAAGAAGGGAGTAAGGTTATTTGGGAGGCAAGAACCCTGAAGGGTGTTGATGCTGGAAAAGAATTTCAGAAAAGAGACCCTATGAAACTCGCCATCGATCATGGTCCACCCAAAACTCTACGACATATATTCAGTCACATGGTACACTACAAAAACAGGAAGTATTTATTGGCCACTCATTCTCTATGCAACCATGAATACCGAACCTCATGCCTTTTTTGAGAACAGCAGTGCCTTTTAAAATTTCTGTCCCTTTTCTGTTGTTCCCAAGCAAGAGCTGAATATACAAATCATGGTTTCTATATTTTCTGGCTGAAGAACCATAAGCATAGGCCTTCCCACTTCAGAGCACATTCCACCAGGACCTACAATTTAAGCCAGATGATTCTGGGATATGCAACCCTAATTCCTGCGCTGTTTCTCTTGAGGATTTCCATCAATACTAACAAGAGTCAACAGAAGGGCTCCATTACTCTTGACACTGCAGCTCCAATGATATTGGGTGAGTAGGTTGTAAATGCCTCCTGATCCTCCAGATTGCAATCATTACAGGCTAACATCCAATCTGCCGCAAATCCTAACTTTATTCACTAAGAAATCACAGGCAAGCTTCTACAAAGGAAATGTGTGACAAAAGTTCCAGGGTCAAGAGCAACTGTCTGTTGTGTTCACCACTTGGTTTCCGAATAGACATTGAGGTACACGTGGAAAGTGCACTGGTGTGAAAGTCTCATTCATTGGCAGAGAGTATAGCAGTGTGTGCAAGTATCCTGGAGAGTGCCAGGTACAAGTGCAGTTGCCATTTTAAATTTCCTGAAACTGATGCACAATGAGCAGCTGAAAAAGAGCTGAAGATTTATCCTCATAAGCATACTCATGCAAGACCTGTGATCTGTGTCCTAAGGAGAGTAGTGTGACTTCATGGAACAAGTACTCTTAAGAATTGCAGGTAACTGGGCAGCACTGCTCTCTTGGAGTCCAGTAGCCTGCTGAAAGTTGTTGGTGGTATTTTTTTGCTTTGAAATTTGGTGCTACGTTAGAGTGTTGATTCTTCTGTGAGGAGAGGAGAAAAGAAAAGGAAAAGAGACGATGGAAGGTTGGTATTGTCTGTTTGCTATTTGCACAATCCCACAGTGCTGGGTCCTTGAATCCAGGCCTCCAGCATGAGAGGCAGTCACTCTATGAGGTGGGCTATATGGCCTGAGCAGGAGTGGTTTTTCTGAGTTACAACACTGGATCACCTACTGACAGAATTTCTGAAATTGTATGAAGAGAGGCAATCATGACCAATCCAAACCAGGTCTATGGAATTCTTAAATCTCCTCTTCACATCAATCCATCAAGGAACGTTTTTGCATGTCAATACCCCAGCCTTGCCCTGTGGGCTGAGAGAAAGCTTTTTCCCCTCTTCATTAAGGATGAAAATGGAAGTAGCTGCTTGATCCTTGAGAAGAATAATATATCAGGTATCCAAGAATGCCTAGAACAGGGTCAGAGGCAGGACTATGTGGGTTTGAAATGCTCAATTGTTGAGTACATATGGAGATAATGGGTTCATTTACAGATGAATCCCTAGTTATTATATTCAAAATCAACTGACACTTTCCTAGAAAGTATTCTATTTCTTATTTTTTATTTTGAACTTTTCTTTGAAAAATTCTAAACAGCAGAGTGCTGTACATAATGCACAAGCCAGTTCAGGTGCTGAATTTTGCCCACAGTCTCAAGAATTGCTGAAGTAGATGAAGTCGTGCCTCCTGTTCTAATCCTTTTTCCTTCAGTAAAAGTGCTTCAGCAATTTAGCCAGACACTTTTGGGAGATAGAAACAGGCAAAGGCATGTGGTGATGGCTCACAAGATCTGGGGTCCCAGAATCGAAATGTGGTGGCAAAAAGAAAACATTCCTCATCCAATTTCTATCTTCTCTTCATTATTTTTTCACTTATTACTCTCAAGATTTATGACAGAATGATAAGTGACTAAAGTCATATAATTGATACTTCATTCATTTCCTTGCAGTCAAGTCACTCAGAAAAATGTAACAATTGGTTGTCAGCTCTCCTGTGACTTAAGAGGCGTACATGGGAGTACTCCTCTAATCAAAGGGGAATGAGCAGGCTTTGGTCATCTAGGATGTGAAAGTCATGTGTTTTCAAGGGTCTGGAAGGGAAGTCCCTTGATTGTACTCCCCAAGGTGTTTCTAAAGCCTTGGACAACATGAACTTTCACCAGTGGCTCCAGTGACATTGCACCTGCACCTCAGATTCCACCTGAAGTCATAGAAAACTTGACTCAGAACCTGGAAGTGTCACGGTTCCCATGGCAACCAAGACCACTCAGCTCCCAGCCGCTTCAAATCAACATTCAAGATATGTGGCGGCTCAGCTGTGAACGTTAGAAGATAGATGAAAATAGCGGGTGCCATGTCTTGGATTTTGAAGAAATGATTCTATCCTTCATGCCTGGGTGACCAGGAAACAGGCTCTAAGCTGTATAGCATCCCATGAGCAATAATTTCCCACATATCAGGCAGGACAAGGGACTCCATGGAAGTCTGACAGACCTTACTTCCAACCAGTTCCACTAGGCAACGCTGTGCTCCTTTGGTCGCACTGATCTTGCTGACAGACAGCTCATCTGACTCCTGATGGTGGCTATTAGCACCCACAAATTCCAGTGGAACATACTAGGACCTGAGGGCTGCTGAAGATCACGTGGGTCAACAATCTTAACAGTGGCACCAGTGGATTTGCACTCCATCCCCACTCTACCAGGATTGGTACCAAGCGGGTTTTCTTCCGAGTCAGGAAACTAGCCTAGGGGCCTAGCAGACACTTGGAGAGACAGGTGATCAGGGCTCACTGCAGTACAGCATGCAGTGCAGTGCCATGGTTTGGGTGATCATTGATTTGGGACACATCACATTCAATCTGTCGGGTTTCTCCTCCTATCCTATGAAGTCTGGAAAGGAGACAATTGGAACATGGGATGTCCATGTTCCATGTGAAGGTGAGTGGCTCCTCTCAGGGTTCATGAAGAGAGGAGAGAGTCCTTCCCTCAGCCTGTTGGAAGGAGGAGAGCTCAAACTTGAGATGGGAGGAGAGTTGTTCTGTACACACTCCAACTGGGAGACACCTCCTCCTTGGCTGCTGCCATACAAATAGGCTGCATCCCAAAACCAGCCTGCTGGGATATTTCCAGGGTCACATCAAATCTAAACAAGATGCAGAAATGTCTTGCCAATCTTTATTCACAAAATGGTTCCCATTCTTGACTAGACAAATACCTCTCTGTCACAAGGTCCTGGGAAATATTGACAGGACTCCTCTAAGCAGCCCCCAGGATGGAGAAGACAACAAGCTGGGGGATGAAATGACAGCCTGTAGATGGCATGATGAGCACAGTTTCACAGGGCATAAGAACTGGTTTGAACATAGAACGTGCTGAAAGTGGAGTTGTTCAAACTTCCAAGCTGAATAGTCAAAAGAAGGGAGTAAGGCTACTTTGGAGGCCAGAAGCACTGAAGGGTGTTGATACTTGAAAACAAATTTGGAGAAGAGACCATATGAAACTCGCCATTGATCATGGTTTACCCAAAACTCTACGACATATGTTCAGCCACATCATACACTACAAATACAGGGAAGAGTTATTGGCCACTCATTCTCTATGCAACCATGAATACCGAAAATCATTCCTTTTTGAGAAGAACAATGCCCTTGAAAATTCTTGTTCTTTTCTGTTGCTCCCAAGGGACAGTTGAATATACAAATCATGATTCCTATATTTTCTGGCACAAGAACCATAAACACAGGTCTTCAAAACTTCACAGCACCTTCCCTAGGACCTACAATTTAAGCCAGATGATTCTGGAATATGCAACACTAATCCTTGCACTGTTTCTCTTGAGGATTTCCATCAATACTATCAAGAGTCTACAGAAGGGCCCCATTACTCTTTACACTGGAGCTCCAATGATGTTGGGTGAGTAGAGTGTAAGTGCTCCATGATCCTGCTGAATGCTATCAATACAGGCTAACATCCATTCTGCAAAAAATTCTATGTTTATTCACTAAGAAATCACAGGAAACCCTCTACAATGCAAATGTTTGAGAGAAGTTCTAGGGTCAAGAAGGGCTGTGTGTTGTGTTCACATCTTGGTATTCCAGTAGACATTGAGGGACATGTGGAAAGTGTGCCAGTGTGGCAGTCCCCTTCATTGACAGAGAGTATAGCAGTGTGTCCAAGTATCCTGGAGAGGGCCAGGTACAAGTGCGGTAGTAATTTTAAATTTCCGGAAACCCGAAGTACAATGAGCAGCTGAAGAAAGTGCTGAAGAATTATCTTCATAAGCATACTCATTGCAGCCCAGTGATCTGTATCATAAGGAGGGTAATGTGGCTTCATGGAACAAGTACTCTGAAGAAATGCAGGTGACTGGGCAGCACTACTGTCTTGGAGCCAATAGCCTGCTGAAAGTTATTGGTGGAATTGGTTTGCTTTGAAATTATTGATAATTTAGAGTGTTGATTCTTCTGTGAGGAGATGAGAAATTTAAAGTAAAAGAGACGATGGAAGCTTGGTTTCATCTGTTTGTTATTTCCACAATCCCACAGTGCTGGGGACTCAAACCCAGGCCTCCAGCATGAGAGGCAGGCAATTTACGAGATGAGCTATATGGCCTGCACTGGAATGGTTTCTCTGAGTTACAACACTGGATCACCTACAGACCATATTTGTGAAAATGTATGCAGAGAGGCAATCATGACCAATCCAAACCATGTCTACAAGTTCTTAATTCTCCTGTTCACATCACTCCAGCAAGGGACTTTTTTGCATGTCAGTACACTACACTAGCCCTGTGGGCTGAGAGAAAGATTTTTCCCCTCTTCATTAAAAATGAAAATGGAAGTAGCTGCTTGATCTGTGAGTAGAATAGTATATAAGGGATCTAAGGACAGCAGGAATAGGGGTACAGGCAGGACTATGTGGGTTTGAGAAAATGCTCAATTGTTGAGTACAAATGGAGGTATTTGGATCATTTACACATGAATACCTAGCCATTACATTCAAAATCAACTGACATTTTCCTAAAAAGTATTCTATTTCTTATTTTTCCTTTTGACATTTTCTTTGAAAAATTCTAAAGAGCAGAGTGCTGTGCATAATGCACAAGCCACTTTAGTTGCTGGATGTTGCCCACAGTCTCAAGAATTGTTGAGGCAGATGAAGTTGTGCCTCATGTTCTAAGCCATTTTCCCTCAGTAAAACAGCTTTAGCAATTTAGCCTGATGCTTTTGGAAGATATATACAATCAAAGGCATGTGGTGATGGCTCATGTGATCTGGGTCTCAGAACCGAAATGTGGTGGCAAAAAGAAAATATTCCTCATCCAATTTCCATCTTCTCCCCATTATTTTTTCAGTTATTACTCTCAATTTTTTGACAGAGTGATAAGTGGCTAAAGTCATATAATTGATCCTTCATTCATTTTGTTGCAGTCAATTCCTCTCATAAAAATGTAACAATTGGTTGCCAGCTGTCCTGTGACATAAGTGGCACACATGGGAGCACTCCTCTAATCAAAGGGCAATGAGCCGGCTTTCGTCATCTAGGTTGTGAAAGTCATGTGTTTTCAAGGGTCCTGAAGGGAAGTCACTTGATTGCACTCCCCAAAGTGTTTCTAAAGCTTTGGGCAACATGAACATTCAATAGTGGCTCCAATGACATTGCACCTGCATCCCAGATTCCACCTGACTTCATAGAGGACCAGACTCAGACACAGAAGCATCATGGTTCCCAAGGCAACCAGAGACCATTCAGGTCCCTGCCGCTTCAAACCAACATTCAAGATATGTTGCGGCTCAGCTGTGAATGTTAGAGGATAGATAAAAAGTGCGGGTGCCAGGGTCTTGCATTCATTAAAAAAAGATTCTATCCTTTGTGACCGGGTTACAAGGAATCAGGCTCTAAGATGTATAGCATCCCTTGAGCAATAAATTCCCGCCTATCAGGGCAGGACATGGGATCCCATTGAAGTCTGACAGACCATACTTCCACCCAGATCCACAAAGTGGTGCTGTACTCCTTTGGCCGCACCAATCTTGCTGACAGGCAACTCATCTGGCTCCTGATGAAGGCTATTAGCCCCCACAAATTCTAGTGGATCAACCTGGAACAGAAGGCTGCTGGAGAGCATGTGGTTTAATAATATTAACACTGGCACCAGTGGATTAGCCCTCCGTCCCCACTCCTCCATGACAGGTACCACCTGGGTTTTCTTTAGAATCAGGGAACTAGCCTAGTGGCCTTGCAGCCACATGGAGAGATTGGTGGTGAGTGCTTACCACAGTAGAGCATGCAGTGCAGCATCATGGTTTGGGTGATCAATCATTTGGGACACATCACATTCAATCTGTGGGGTTTCACAATCCTATGAAGTCTGGAAAGGAGACAGCTGGAACATGACTTATTCATGTTCCATTTGAAGGTGAGTGGCTCCTCGCATAGCTCATGAACAGAGTAGGGAGTCATTCCCTCAGCCTGTTGGAAGGAAGACAGTTCAAACTTGAGATACAAGGAGAATTGTTCTGTGCTCACTCCAATGGCGAGACACCTCCTCCTTGGATGCTGCCTTACAACTATGCTGCTCCTGATAACTAGCCTGCTCAAATTTTTCCAGGGTCTCATCAAATATAAACATGATGCAGAAATGACTTGCCAATATTTATTCACAAAATGGTTCGTCTTAATGACTACAAAAATACCTCTCTATAGCAAGAGCCCATGAAACATTGCCAGGGCTCCTCTAAGCAGCCCCAGGATGGAGAAGACAAAAAGCTAGGGGATGAATTGACAGACTGTTGATGGTATGATGAGCACAGTTTCACAGGGCATAATAGCAGGTTTGAACATAGGCTGTGCTGAAAGTGGAATTGTTCAAAACTTCCATGCTTATTATTCAAAAGAAGAGAGTAAGGTTACTTGGGATGCCAGAATCGCTGAAGGGTGTTTATGTTGGGAAACAAACTCAGAGAAGAGACCCTATGAAACTCACCATTGATCATGGTCCACCCAAAACTCTAGGTAATACTTTCAGCCACATGATACACTACAAATACAGAAAGTAATTATTGGTCGCTCATTCTCTATGGAACCATGAATATGGATTCTCATTCCTTTTTTGAGAACAATGCCCTTGCAAATTCCTGTCTCTTTACTGTTACTATCAAGGTACAGCTGAATATACAAATCAGGATTTCTATATTTCCTGGCAGAAGAACCAAAAACATAGGCCTTCTCAACTTCACAGCACCTTCCCCCAGGACCTACAATTTAAGTCAGATGATTCTGGGATATGCAACACTAATCCCTACACTGTTTCTCTTGAGGATTTCCATCAATACTAACAAGAGTCTACAGAAAGTCTCCATTACTCTTGACACTTGTGCTCCAATAATATTGGGTGAGTAGGTTGTAAAAGCCCTGTGGTCCTCCTGATAGCTATCAATACAGGCTAACATCCATTCTGCCCCAAATCCTAACTTTACTCACTACAGTATCACAGGCAAGTCTCTACAGAACAAATGTGTGAGAGAAGTTCCACGGTCAAGAGTGGCTGTCTGTTGTATTCACCTCTTGATTTACTAGTAGACATTGAGGTACACGTGGAAAATGTGCAGGTGTGGAAGTCCCCTTCATTGGCAGAGAGTATAGCAGTGTGTCGAAGTATCCTGGCGACTGCCAGGTACAAGTGTGGTTGCCACTTTAAATATTCTGAAAGCCAATGCACAATGAGAAGCTGAAGAAAGTGCTGAAAAATTATCCTCACACTCATACTCAGATGAGACTCGTGTTCTGTGTCCTATGTAGAGTAGTGTGACTTCATGGAACAAGTACTCTGAAGAAATGCAGGTGACTGGGCAGCACTGCTCTCTTGGAGTCCAGTAGTCTGCTGAAAATTGTTGGTGGAATTGGTTTGCTTTGAAATTGATGCTACTTTAGAGTGTTGATTCTTCTGTGAGGAGAGGAGAAAAGAAAAGGAAAAGAGATGAAGGAAGCTTTGTTTCATCTGTTTGTGAATTCCACAATCCCACAGTGCTGGGGACTCGAACCCGGGCCTCCAGCATGAGAGGCAGTCACTCTACGAGGTGGGCTATAAGTCCTGCACTGGAATGGTTTCTCTGAGTTACAACACTTGATCACCTACAGACATAATTTGTGAAAATGTATGCAGAGAGGCAATCATGACCAATCCAAACTATGTCTATGGAATTCTTAAATCTCCTGTTCATGTCAATCCAGCAAGGAACTTATATGCCCGTCAATACCCAAGCCTAATCCTGTTGTCTGAGAGAAAGTATTTTCCCCTCTTCATTAAGGACAAAAATGGAAGTAGCTGCTTGATTCTTGAGATAAATAATATATGAGGTATCCAAAGACACCAGGAACAGGGGCAGAGGCAGGACTATGTGGGTTTGAGAAATGTTCAATTGTTGAGTACATATGAAGATACTGGTATCATTTACACATGAATCCCTTTCCATTACATTCAAAATCACCTGACATGTTCCTAGAAAGTATTCTATTTCTTACTTTTCTTTCTGACTTTGTTTTGAAAAATTCTAGAGAGCAGAGTGCAGTGCATAATGCACAAGCCAGTTCAGGAGCTGTATTTTGCCCAGAGTCTCAAGAATTGTTGAGGAAGATGAAGTTGTGCCTCCTGTTTTAAGCCATTTTCCCTTCAGTAAAAGTGCTTCAGCAATTTAGCCAGATGCTGTTGGGGGATATAAACAGGCAAATGCATGTGGTGTACCCTCATATCATCTGGGGTCCCAGAAATGAAACGTGGTGTCAAAAAGAAAACATTCCTCATCCAATTTCTGTCTTTTCCTCATTATTTTTCAGTTATTACTCTCAAGATTTATGACAGAGTGATAAGTGGCTAAAGTCATATCATTGATCCTTCATTCATTTCATTGCAGCCAATTCCACTCAGAAAAATGTAACATTTGGTTGCCACTTCTCCTGTGACATGAGAGGCACACATGGGAGTACTCCTCTAATCAAATGGGAATGAGCAGGCTTTGGTCATCTAGGTTGTGAAAGTCGTGTGTTTTCAAGGGTCTGGAAGGGAAGTCACTTGATTGCACTCCCCAAGGTGTTTGTAAAGCCTTGGGCAACATGAACTTTCAACAGTGGCTCCAGTGACATTGCACCTGCACCCCATATTCCATCTGACTTCATAGAGGACCGGTCTCAGAACCGGGAATCATCATGGTTCCCATGGCAACCAGAGACCATTCAGGTCCCAGTCGCTACAAAGCAACATTCAAGGTATGTCGTGGCTCAGTTGTGAATACTAGAGGACAGATGAAAATAGTGGGTGCCAGGGTCTTGCATTTTTGAAGAAACGATTCTATCCTTCGTGCCTGGGTGACAAGGAAACAGTCTCTAAGCTGTATAGAGTCCCGTGAGAAATAAATTCCCCCAGTATCCAGGCAGTACAAGAGAACCCATTGAAGTCTGACAGATCGTACTTCCACCCAGGTCCACTATGTGTCACTGTGCTCCTTTGGCCACACCGATCTTGCTGACAGGCAGCTCATCTGGCTCCTGATGCAGGCTATTAGCCCCCTACAAATTCCAGTGGATCAACCTGGGACCGAGGGCTGCTGTAGAGCACGTGGGTCAACATTCTTAACACTGGCACCAGTGGATTTGCTCTCTGTCCCCACTCCTCCAGGACTGGTACCATGCTGATTTTCTTCAGAGTCAGGAAAAGAGCCTAGGGGCCTAGCAGCCACATGGAGAGATGGGTTTTGAGTTCTCAGCACAGTAGAGCATGCAGTGCAGCGCCATGGTTTGGGAGATCATTGGATTTGGGACACATCACATTCAATCTGTCGGGTTTCTCCTCCTATCCTATGAAGTCTGGAAAGGAGACAGATAGAAACATGGGATGTCCATGTTCCATGTGAAGGTGAGTGGCTCCTCTGGTGGCTCCTAAAGAGAGCAGTGAGTCATTCCCTCAGCCTGTTGGAAGGAGGACAACTCAAACCTGAGATGTGAGGAGAGTTGTTCTGCGCTCACTCCAACTGGGAGACACCTCCTCCTTGACTGCTGCCTTACAACTAGGCTGCACCCCAAAACCAGCCTGCTGGGATATTTCAGGGTCACATCAAATCTACACAAGATGAAGAAATGACTTCCCAATCTTTATTCACAAAATGGTTCATCTTCTTGACCAGACAAATACCTCTCTGTCTCAAGGACCGGTGAAATTTTGCCAGTACTCCACTAAGCAGCACCAGGATGGAGCCAACAACAAGCTGGGTGATGAATTAACTTCCTGGTGATGGCATGATGAGCACAGTTTCACAGGGCATAAGATCTGGTTTGAACATGGACCGTGCTGAAAGTGGAATTGGTCAAAGATTCCAAGCTGAATATTCAAATGAATGGAGCAAGAATATTTGGGAAGCCAGAAGTGCTGAAGGATGTTGATGCTAGAAAATAAATTCAGAGAAGAGACCAAATGAAACTTGCCATTGATCATGGTCCACACAAAGCTCTACAACATATACTCAGCCACATCATACACTACAAATACAGGAAGTATTTATTGGCCATTCATTCTCTATGCAACCATGAATACATTACCTCATTCCTTTGATAACAACAATGCCCTTGCAAACTCCTATCTCTTCTCTGTTGCTCCCAAAGGACAGCCAAATATACAAATCTTGATTCCTATATTTTGTGTCACAAGAACCATAAGCATGGTCCTTCCCAATTTCACAGCACCTTCCCCCAGGACCTACAATTTAAGCCAAATGATCCTGGGATATGCAACACTAATCCCTGCACTGCTTCTCTTGCAGAGTTCCATCAATACTAACAAGAGTCTACAAAAGGGCCCCATTACTCTTTACAATGGAGCTCCAATGATATTGGGTGAGTAGGTTGTAAATGCCCCGTGATCCTCCTGAATGAAATCAATACAGGCTAACATTCAATCTGCCCCAAATCCTAACTTTATTCACTAAGAAAACAAAGGCAAGCCTCTACAAAGCAAATGGGTGAGAGAAGTTCCAGGGACAAGAACGGCTGTCTTTTGTGTTCACATCTTGGTTTTGCAGTAGACATTGATGTACACGTGGAAAGTGCTCTGGTGTGGAAGTCCCCTTCAATGGCAGAGAGTATGGCAGTGTGCTCAAGAAGCCTGGAGAGTGCCTGGTACAATTGTGGTTGTCATTTTTGAATTTCCTGAAAGCTGGTGCACAACACGCAGCTGAGAAAGTGCTGAAGAATTATCCTCATAAGCATACTCAGGCAAGACCAGTGATCTCTGTCCTAAGAAGAGTTGAGGGACTTCATGGAACAAGTACTCTGAAGAAATACAGGTGCCTGGGCAGCAGTATTCTCTTGGCACCCAGGAGCCTGCTGAGAGTTGTTGGTGGAATTGATTTGCATTGAAATTGGTGTTGTCTGAGAGTGTTGATTCTTTTGTGAAGAGAGGAGAAAAGAAAGAAAAAGATATGATGGAAGGTAAGTTTGGTTTCTCTGTTATTTCCACAATCCCAGAGTGCTGGGACTCTAACCCATGTCTCCAGCATAAGAGGCAGGCACTCTACGAGATGGGCTATATGGCCTTCACCGGAATGGTTTCTCTGAGTTACAACACTTGATCACCTACAGACATAATTTGTCAAATTGTATGCAGGGAAGCAATCATGACCAGGCCAAACTATGTCTATGGAATTCTTAATTCTCCTGTTCACACCAATCCAACAAGGACCTTTTTTGCCTGTCAAATACAAGCCTAGCCCTGTGTCCAGAGGGAAAGATTTTCCACACTTCATGAAGAATTAAAATGGAAGTAGCTGATTGATCCGTGTGCAGAAAAGTAGATAAGGGATCCAAGGACACCAGGAACAGAGGAAGAGGCAGGACTATGTGGGACTGAGAAGATGCTCAATTGGTGACTACAAATGGAGATATTGGGATCATTCACACATGAATCCCTACCCATTACATTCAAAATCAACTGAAACTTTCCTAGAAGGTATTTTTTTACTTATTATTCTTTTTGACATTTTCTTTGAAACATCCTAAAGTGCAGAGAGAAGTGCATTACACACAAGCCAGTTCAGGTGCTGGACTTTGCCCACAGCCTCATGAATTGGTGAGCCAGATGAAGTTGTGCCTCCTGTTCTAAGCCTGTTTCCCTCAGTAAAAGTGCTTCAGCAATTTAGCCAGATGCTGTTGGGAGATATAAACAGGCAGAGGCATGTGGTGATGGTTCATGTGATCTGGGTTCCCAGAATCAAAATGTGATGGCAAAAAGAAAACATTCCTCATCCAATATCTCTCTTCTCCTCATCATTCTTTCAGTTATTACTCTCAATATTTATTACAGAGTGATAAGTGGCTAAAGTCATATACTTGATTCCTTATTCATATCATTACAATCAATTCCATTCAGAAAAACATAACAATTGGTTATCAGTACTCCAGTGACATGAGAGGCAAACATGGGAGTACTCCCATAGTCAAAGTGGATGGAGCAAGCATTGGTCAGCTAGGTTGTGAATTTCGTGGGATTTCAAGGCTCCGGAAGGAGAAGTCACATGTTTGCACTCCCCAGAGTGTTTGTAAAACCATGGGCAACATGAACTTTCACGAGTGGCTCCAGTGACATTGCACCTGCACCCCACATTCCACTTGACTTCATACAGGAGCAGACTCAGAACACAGAAGCATCTCAGTTCCCAAGACAACCGGAGACCTTTCAGCTCCTGGTTGCTTCAAACCAACATACAAGACTTGTGGCGGCTCAGCTGTGAGGGTTAGAAGATAGAAGAAGGGAGCGGGTGCAAGAGTCTTGTGTTTTTGAGGAAATGATTTTATCCTTGTTGCCTGGGCAACAAGAAAACTGACTGTTAGCTGTATAGAGTCCTGTGAGCAATAAATTCCCCCATATCCAGGCAGGACAAGGGATTCCATTGAAGTCTGACAGCTCACAATTCCACCCAGGTCCACTAGGTGGCACTTGCTCCTTTGGCCGCACAGATCTTGCTGACAGGCAGCTCATCTGAAAGCTGATGCAGGCTATTATCCCCCACAAATTCCAGTGGAAAAAGCTGAGACCAAGGGCTGCTTGAGAACAAGTGGGTCAAAAATCTTAGCACTTGCACCAGTGGATTTGCCCTCTGTCCCCACTCCTCCAGGACTGGTACCACCTGGGTTTTCTTCAGAGTCAGGAAACTAGCATAGGGGCCTAGCAGCCATATGGAGAGATGGGTGGTGAATGCGACCCTCAGGAGAGCATGCAGTGCAGTGCCATGGTTTGGGTGATCATTGATTTGGGACACATCCCATTCCATCTGTCGTGTTCCTCCCCCTATCATGTGAAGTCTAGAAAGGAGACAGATGGAACATGGGATGTCCATGTTCCATGTAAAGATGAATGGCTCCTCTGAGGGCTCAGGAGGAGGTAGTCATTCCCTCAGTCTGTTGGAAGGAGGTCAGCTCAAACCTGACATGCAGGGAGAGTTGTTCTGTGCTCACTCCCATGGTGAGACACCTCTTCCTTGGCTGCTGCCTTACAATTAGGTTGCACCCAGAAACTAGCCTGCTGGAATATTTCCAGGGTCTCATCAAACATAAACATGATGCAGAAATGACTTGCAAATATTTATTCACAAAATTGTTCATTTCTTGTCCAGACAAATGCTGCTCTATCACAGGGCCCTGTGAGATATTGCAAGGACTCCTCTAACCTGGCATCTAATTCAGCCTATTAGACCCCACAAATTCTAGTGGAAGAAGCTGGGACCGAGGGTTGCTTGAGAGCCGTTGGTCAACAATCTTAACACAGGCACCAGAGGATTTGCCCTTCGTTCCCAATCCCTCAGGACTTGAACCACCCGGGTATCCTTCAGAGTCAGAAAACTAGCCTAGTGGTCTAGCAGCCACATGGAGAGATGGGTGGTGAGTGCTCACCACAGAAGTGCATGCAGTGCAGCGCCATGGATTGGGTGATAATTGATTTGCGACACATCACATTCCATCTGTCTGGTTTCTCCTCCTATACTACGAAGTATGGAAAGGAGACAGATGGTTCATGGGATGTCCATGTTCTATGTGAAGGTGAATTGCTTCTCTTGTGGCTCATGAAGAGAGGAGGGAGTCATTCCCTCAGTCTGTTGGAAGGAGGAAATCTCAAACCTGACGAACAAGAAGAGTGGTTCTGGGCTCACTCCAAAGGCGAGACATCTCATCATTGGCTGCTGCCTTACAACTAGTTTGCACTCCAAAAAGAGCCTTCTGCGATTTTTCCAAGGTGACATCAAATCTAAACATGATGCAGAAATTACATGCCAAACATTATTCACACAATGGTCTGTCTTCTTACCAGATACATACCTCTCTGTCACAAGGGCCTGTGAAATTTTGCCAGGACTTCTTTAAGAAGCCCCAGTATGGAGCAGACAACAAGCTGTGGATGAGTGAAGAGACTGGTGATGGCATGATTTGCACAGTCTCACAGGGCATAATAGCAAGTTTGAATATAGACCATGCTGAAAGTGGAATTGTTCAAAGTTTCCAAGCTTAACATTCAAAGGAAGAGAGTCAGGATATTTGGGGGGCCAGAAGCATTGAAGGATGTTGATGCTGGAAAACAACTTCAGAGATGAGACCCTATGCAACTCGCCATCGATCATGGTCAACCCAAAACACTACAATATATATTAAGCCACATCATGCACTACAAATACAGGAAGTAGTTATTGGTTGCTCATTCTCTATGCAGCCTTCAATAACGAACCTCATTCCCCTTTTGAAAAGGACAATGCCCTAGAAAATTCCTGTCTCATTTCTGTTGCTCCCAAGGGATGGCCGAATACATGAACCATGATTGCTATTTTTTCTGGCACAACAATCATAAGCATAAGCCTTCCCAACTTCAATGCATGTTCCCCCACGATCTCCAATTTAAGCCAGTTGATCCTGTGATATGCAACACTAATCCATGCACTGCATCTCTTGAGGATATTCTTCAATATTAACAAGAGTCTACAAAAGCGATCCATTCCTCTTGACACTGGAGAATCAATGATATTGGGTGATTAGGTTGTAAATGCCCCATGATCCTTCTGTATGGTATCAATACAGGCTAATATCCATTCTGCCCCAAATCCTAAATTTATTCACTAAGAAATCACAGGCAATCCTCTACAAAGCAAATGTGTGGGAGAAGTTCTGGGGTCAAGAGCGGCTCTCTTTTGTGTTCACATTTTGGCTTTCCAGGAGACATTGAGTTACACGTGGAAAGTGCTCCGGTGTGCAAGTCCCCTTCATTGGAAGAGAGTATGGCAGTGTGTACAAGAAGCCTGGAGAGTGCCTGGCACAAGTGCAGTGGTCATTTTTGAATTTCCTGAAATCTGATGCACATTGAGCAGTTGAAGAATGTGCTGAAGTATTATCCTCCTAAGCAAACTCATGTGAGACCCGTGACCTCTGTCCTAAGGAGAGTCAAGTGAATTCATGGAACAAGTACTCTGAAGAAATGCATGTGACTGGGCAGCACTGCTCTTTTGGAGCCCAGTAGCCTCGTGAGACTTGTTGGTGGAATTGGTTTTCATTGATATTGTTGCTGTTTCGAGTGTTGATTCTTTTGTGAGCAGAGGAGAAAAGAAAGAGAAAGAGACGATGGAAGGTTGGTTTCATTTGTTTGTTATTTCCACAATCCCAGAGTGCTGGGGCCTCAAAACCATGTCTCCAGCATGAAAGACAGGTACTCTACAAGATGGACTATATGGCCTACACTGGAATGGCTTCTCTGTTTACAACACTTGATCACCTACGAACATAAATTGTGAAATTGTATGCAGTGAAGAATTCATGACCAAGCCAAACAATGTCTATGGAGTTCTTAATTCCTCTGTCCACATCAAACCAGCAAGTTACATTTTTGCCTGTGAACCACAAGCCTTGACCTGCATCCTGAGGGAAAGGTTTTTCCACTCTTAATTATGGACAAAAATGTAAGTAGCTGATTGATCTGTGATCAGAAAAATATGTCAGGGATCCAAGTATGCCAGGAACAGTGGCAGAGGCAGGAAAAAGTGGCATTGAGAAGAGGATCAATGGGTGAATACAAATAGAGATATTGGAATCATTCACACTTGAATCCCTAGCCATTGCATTCAAAATCAACTGACAATTTCCTAGAAAGTATTTTTTTTCTTATTTTTCCATTTGACCTTTCCTTTGAAAATTCTAAAGAGCAGAGAGCTGTGCATAATGCACAAGCCAGTTCAGGTGCTGGATTTTTCCCACAATCTCAAGAATTGGTGAGCCAAAATAAGTTGTGCCTCCTGTTCCAAGCTTGTGTCCCTCAGTGAATGTGCTTCAGTAATTTAGACAGTTGCCAGTTGGAGATATAAACAGGCAAAGGCATGTGGTGATGGCTCATATGATGTGGGGTACCAGAATCAATATGTGGTGGCAAAAAGAAAACATTCATCATCCAAATTCTATCTTCTCCTCGTTATATTTTCAGTTATTACTCTCAATATTATTACAGAATGATAATTGGCTAAAGTTATACAAGTGATCCTTCTTTCATTTCTTTGCAATCAATTCCAATCAGAAAAATGAAGCAAATGTTTACCAGTTCTCCTGTGACATGAGAGGCAAACATGGGAGTACTCCTCTAATCAAAGGGAAGGAGCAGGCATTGGTCACCTAGGTTGTGATTGTCGTGGGTTTTCAAGGCTTTGAAAGGAGTAGTCATTTGATTGCACCCCCCAGAGTGTTTGTAAAGCATTGGGCAACATACAATTTCACTAGTGGCTCCAGTGTCATTGCACCTGCATGCCACATTCCACATGATGTAATAGATCAGGGGACTCAGAACACAGAAGCGTCTCGGTTCTCATGGCAACGGGGGACCCTTCAGCTCCTGGTCACTTCAAACCAACATTCAAGACATGTGGTGGCTCAGCTGTGAGGGTTAGAGGATAGATGAAGGGAGCGGGTGTAAGGGTTTTGCATTTTTGAAGAAATGATTCTATCCTTGTTCACGGGTGACAAGAAACCAGGCTCTTAGCTGTATAGAGTCCCTTGAGCAATAAATTCCCCCATATCCAGGCAGGACAAGGGATCACCTTGAAGTCTGACAGCTCGCAATTACACCCAGGTCCACTAGGTGGCGCTGTGCTCCATTGGCTGCATCGTACTTGATGACAGGAAGCTCATCTGGATACTGATGCAGGCTATTAGCCCCACAAATTTCAGTGGAACCAGCTGGGACTGAGGGCTGCTTGAGAGCATGCGGGTCAACAATCTTAGCAATGGCACCAGTGGATTTGCCCTCCGTCCTCAGTCCTGCAGGACTTTTACCACCAGTGTTTTGTTCAGGTTGAGGAAACTAGTCTAGGGGCCTAGCAACCATATGGAGGGATGCGTGGTGAGTGCTCACCTCAGTAGAGCATGCAGTGCATCACCATGGATTGTATGATCAAATATTTGGGACACATCTCATTCCATCTGTCATGTTCCTCTTCCTATCCTACGAAGCCTGGAAAGGAGACAGATGGAACATGGGATATCCATGTTAAATGTAAATGTGAGTGTCTCTTCTGAGGACTCAGGATGAGAGGAGGTATCATTCCCTCAGCCTGTTGGAAGGAGGTCAGCTCAAACCTGACATGCTGGGAGATTTTTTATGTGCTCACTCCAACGGTGAGACACCTCTAGCTTGGATGCTGTCTTACAACTAGGCTGCACCCCAAAACTAGCCTGCTGGAATTTTTCCAGAGTCTCAACAAATGTAAACATGATGCAGAAATGACTTGCCAATCTTTATTCACAAATGGTTCATCTTTTTGTCCAGACATATACCACTCTGTCGCAAGGCCCTGTGAAATATTGCCAGGACTCCTCTAACCAACCCCAGGATGGAACAGACAATGAGCAGTGGGTTGAGTTAACAGCCTGATGATGGCATTATGAGTACAGTTTCACAGGGCATATTAGCATGTTTGAATATAGACCGTGTTAAAAGTGGCATTATTCAAAGCTTCCAAGGTGAATATTCAAAGAAGAGAGTAAGGATATTTGGGGGCCCTGAAGCGCTGAAGGGTTTGAGGCTGGAAAACAAATTCAGAGAAGTGACCCTATGAAATTCGCCATCAATCATGGTCAAGCCAAAACTCTACAAGATATATTCAGCCACATCATACACTACAGATATAGGAAGTAGTTATAGGCCACTCCTTCTTTATGCAACCACGAATTGCAAACCTCATTCTCCTTTTGAGAATAGCAATGCCCTTGCTAATTACTGTCTCTAATCTGTTGCTCCCTAGGAACATCCAAATAGGTGAATCATGATTCCAATTTTTTCTGGCACAAGAATCAAAGGCATAGGACTTCCCAACTTCACCACATGTTCCCCCATGACCTACAATTAAGTGAGTTGATCCTGGGATATGCAACCCTAATCACTGCCCTGCTTCTCTTGTGGATGTCTATCAATATTAACAAGAGTCCACAAAAGACTCCAACCCTCTTGACAGTGGAGCTCCAATGATATTGGGTGATTAGGTTGTAAATGCCCCGTGAACTTCCTGTATGTTATCAGTACAGGCTAACATTGATTCTGCCCCCAAAACTAAGTTTATTCACTAAGAATTCACAAGCAAGCCTCTACAAAGAAAATGTATGAGAGAAGTTCCAGGGACAAGTGTGGTTGACTTTTGTGTTCACATCTAGGTTTTCCAGTACACATTGAGGTACACATGGAAAGTGCTCCAGGTGGAAGTCCCTTTCATTGGCAGAGAGTATGCAGTGTATCCAAGAAGCCTGGATAGTGCCTGGTTCAAGTGCAGTTGTCATTTTTTAATTGCCTGAAAATAGTTGCACAATGAGCAGCTGAAGAAAGTGCTGAAGAATTATCCTCATAAACAAACTCATGCGAGACCCGTGACCTCTGTCCTAAGGAGAGTCGAGTGAATTCATGGAAAAATACTCTGAAAAAATGCAGGTGACTGTGCAACACTGCTCTCTTGGAGCCCAGTAGACTGCTGAGTGTTGTTGGTGGAATTGGTTTGCATTGAAATTGGTGCTGTTTTGGAGAGTTGATTCCTTGGTGAGGAGAGGAGTAAAGAATGAAAAAGAGACGATGGAAGGTTGGTTTCATTTGTTTGTTATTTTCATAATCGCAGAGTGCTGGGGACTCCAACAAGGGCCTCCAGCATGCGAGGCAGGCACTCTACAAGGTGGGCTATATGGGCTGCACTGGAAAGGCCTCTCTGAGTTACAACACTTGATCATGTACAGACATAATTTGTGAAATTGTATGTAGTGAAGCAGTCATGACCAACTCAAACAATGTCTATATAATTCTTAATTCTCCTGTTCACATCAAACTAGCAAAAACTTTTTTGCCTCTCCAACCCAAGCCTAGCCCTGTGTCTTGAGGAAATGGTTTTCCCCCTCTTCATTAAGGATAAAAATGGAAGTAGCTGATTGATCATTGAGCATAAAAATAGATCAGGTTTCCAAGGATCCCAGGAACAGGAGAAGAGGCAGGACTATGTGGGATTGAGAAGATGCTAAATTGGTGATTACAAATGGAGATATTGGGATCATTCACACATGAATCCCTAGCCATTACATTCAAAATCACCTAAGACTTTCCTAGAAAGTATTTTTTTTGTTTTTCCTATTGACCTTTACTTTGAAAAATTCTAAAGTGCAGAAAGCTGTGCATAATTCACAAGCCAGTATAGGTGCTAAATTTTGCCCACAATCTCAAGAATTGGTGAGACAGCTGAAGTTTTGCCTCCTTTTCAAAGCCTGTTTTCCTCAGTAAAATTGTTTCACCCAGACACTGTTGTTAGAGATAAACAGGCAAAGGCTGTGGTGATGGCTCATATGATGTGGGGTCCCAGAAAAGAAACATGGTGGCAAAAAGGGAACATTCCTCATCCAATTTCTATCTTCTCCTCATTATGTTTTCTGTTATTACTCTCAAGATTTATTACAAAGTGATAAGTGGCTAAAGTCATACAATTGATCTCTCTTTCATTTCATTGCAATCTGAGTAGAATTCTACTCAGAAAAAGGTAACAATTGGTTACCAGTTCTCCTGTGACATGAGAGGCACACATGGGAGTGCTCTTCTAATCAAAGGGAAGGGGCAGAATTTGGTCAGCTAGATTGTGAAAGGTTGTGTGTTTTCAAGGCTCCAGAAGGAGAAGTCACTTGATTGCAATCCTCAGATTGTTTGTAAAGCCTTGGGCAACATGAACTTTCACGATGGCTCCAGTGACATTGCACCTGCACCCCAGATTCCAACTGAGGCCATAGAGGAGCGGACTCAGAACACAGAGGCTTCACGGTTCCCCTGGCACCCAGAGACCATTCAGCTCCTGGCCACTTGAAATCAACATTCAATACATGTCTGCTCAGCTGTGAAGGTTAGAGTATAGATGAAGGGAGCGGATGTCGGGATATTGCATTTTTCAAGAAAAGATTCCATCATTGTTGCACGGGCAACCAGGAATCAGGCTCTAAGCTGTACAGAGTCCCATGAGCAAGTAATTACCCCATATCCAGGCAGGACAAGGGATCTCACTGAAGTCTGACAGCTCTCACCTCCTCGCAGATCCACTAGGTGGCGCTGTGCTCAGTTGGCCAGACTGATCTTGCTGACAGGCAGCTCATCTGGCTCCTGATGCAGGCTATTAGACCTCACAAATTCCAGTGGACAAACCTGGGTCCAAGTCCTGCTTGAGAGCACGGGGTTCAACAATCTTAGAACAGGAACCAGTGGATTCATTTTCCGACACCACTCCTCCAGGACTGGTACCACCCAGGCTTCCTTCAGAGTCAGGAAAGTAGTCTAGGGGCCTAGCAGCCACATGGAGAGATGGGTTGTGAGTGCTCACCTCAGTAGAGCATGCAGTACTGCGCCATGGTTTGGGTGATCATTGATTTGGGACACATCACATTACATCTTTTGGGTTTCTCCTCCTATCCTATGATGTCTGGAAAGGAGAGAGGTGGAACATGGATGTCCATGTTTCATGTAAAAGTGAGTGACTCTTCTGGTGTCTCATGAAGAGGGGAATGAGTCATTCTCTCAGCATTTTGGAAGGAGGACAGCTGATCCTGACATGGGAGGAGAGTTGTTCGGCTGCTGCCTTACAACTATGCTGCACCCCAAACCAGCCTGCTGGGAAATTCCAGGGTCACATCAAACCTAAGCAAGATGCAGAAATGACTTGCTAATCTTTATTCAAAAAATGGTTCATCTTCTTGATCAGACAAATACCTCTTTTCACAAGGGCCTGTGTAATATTGACAGGACTCATCTAAGCAGCCCCAGAATGCAGCAGACATCAAGCTGGGGTATGAATTAACAGCCTGGTGATGGCATGATGAGCAAAATTTCACAAGGCATAGGATCTGGTGTGAACATTGACCGTGCTGAAAGTGGAAATGTTTAAAGCTTCCAAGCTCAATATTCTAAAAAGAGAGTATGGATATTTGTGAGGCCAGAAGTGTTGAAGGGTGTTGATGACGGAAAAGAAATTCGGAGAAGAGATCCTCTGAAATTCACCATCGATCATGGTCCACCCAAAACTCTACAACATATATTCAGCCACATCATACACTGCAAATACAGGGAGTAGTTATTGGCCGCTCATTCTCTATGCAACTATGAATACCGAACCTCATTTCTTTTTTAAGAACAACAATGTTTTTGCAAATTCCTTTCTCTTTTCTCTTGCTCCCAAGAGACAGCTGAATATAAAAATCATGATTCCTATATTTTCTGGCAAAGAACCATAAGCATAGGCCTTCCCAACTTCACAGGACCTACAATTTAAGCCAGATGATCCTGGGTTGTGCAAAACCAATCCCTGCACTACTTCTCTTGAGGATTTCCATGAATACTAATAAGAGTCTACAAAAGGGCTCCATTACTCCTGACACTGGAGCTCCAATGATACTGGGTGAGTAGGTTGTAAATGCCTGTGATCCTCCTGATTGATATCAATACAGCTAACATCCATTCTGCCCCAAATCCTAAATTTATTCACTAAGAAATCACAGGCAATCATCTACAAAGCAAATGTGTGAGAGACATTACAGGGTCACGAGCGGCTGTCTATTGTGTTCACCTCTTGGTTTCCCAGTACACATTGAGTTACACGTGAAAAGTGTGCCAGTGTGGAAATTCCCTTCATTGGCAGAGAGTATAGCAGTGTGTCCAAGTATCCTGGAGAGTGCCAGGTACAAGTATGGTTGTCATTTTAAATTTCCTGAAACCCGATGCACAATGAGCAGCTGAAGAATTTGCTGAAGATTTATACTCATAAGCCTACTCATATGAGAACCGCGATCCCTGTCCTAAGGAGAGTAGTGTGACTTCATTGAGCAAGTACTCTGTATAAATGCAGGTGACTGGGCAGCACTGCTCTCTTGGAGCCCAGTAGCCTGCTGAAAGTTGTTGGTGGAATTTGTTTGTTTGAATTTGGTGCTGTTTTAGAGTGTTGTTTCTTCTATGATGAAAGAGAAATGGAAAGAAAAAGAGATAATAAAATGTTGGTTTCATCTGTTTGTTATTTCCACAATCCCACAGTGCTGGGGAATTGAACCCAGGCCTCCAGCATGAGAGGCAAGCATTCTAGGAACTGGGCTATATGGCCTGCACTGGAATGGTTGCTCTGAGTTACTCCACATGATCTCTCCTACAGACATAATTTGTGAAATTGTATGCAGAGAAGCAATCATGACCAATCCAAACCATGCCTATGGAATTCTTAAATCTCCTGTTCACATCAATCCAGAAAGGAACTTTTTAGAATGTCAATACCCAAGCCTAGCCCTGTGGGCTGAGAGGACATTTTTTCCCCTGTTCATTAAGGAGGAAAATGGAAGTAGCTGATAGGTCCATAAGCAGAATAATATATCAGGGATCCAAGGAAGCCAGGGACAGGAGCAGAGACATGAGTATATGGGATTTAGAAATTATTCACTTGTTGAGTACAAATGGAGATATTGTGATCATTTACACATGAATTGCTAGCCATTATATTCAAAATCAACTGACACTTTCTTAGAAAGTATTTTATATCTTTTTTTCCTTTTTACCTTTTCTTTGAAAAATTCTAAAGACCAGAGTGTTGTGCATAATGCCCAAGCCATTCATGTGCTGGATTTTGCCCAAAATCTCAAGAATTGTTGAGCCAGTTGAAGTTGTGCCTCCTGTTCTAAGCCTATTACCCTCAGTAAGAGTGCTTCAGCAATTAATCCAGATGCCTTTGGGAGATATAAATGGGCAAAAGCATGTGGTGATGGCTCATATGATGTGGGATACCAGAATCGAAATGTGGTGGCAAAAAAAAAAAAAACATTCCTCATCCAATTTTCATCTTCTCCTCGTTATATTTTCAGTTATTACTCTCAAGATTTATTACAGAGTGATAAGTGGCTAGAAGTCATATAATTGATCCTTCATTCATTTCATTGCAGTCAATTCCATTCAGAAAAATGTAACAATTGGTTACCATTTCTGTGACATGAGAAGCACACATGGGAGTACTCCTCTAATCAAAGAGGAAGGAGCAGGCATTGGTGAAATAGGCGTTGAAGGTCGTGTGTTTTCAAGGCTCCAGAAGGAGAAGTCACTTGATTGCAATCCCCAGTGTTTGTAAACCCTTGGGCAACATGAAATTTCAGGAGTGGCTCCAATCAAAATGCACCTGCACCCCAGATTCCACCTGACATCATAGAGGAGCAGACTCAGAACACGGAAGCGTTGTGGTTCCCATGGCTACCAGAGACCATTCAACACCCGGCTGCTTCAAACCAACATTCAGGATATGTGGTGCCACAGCTGTGAGGGTTAGAGTATAGAAAAAGGGAGCCGGTGCCAGAGTCTGGAGTTTTTGAAGAAATAATTCTATTCTTGTTGCCCGTTTGATAAGGAAACAGGCTCTAAGGTTTATAGAGTCCCTGGAGCAGTAAATTCCCACATATCCTTGCAGGACATAGGATCCCATTGAAGTCTGACAGCTCGCAATTCCACCCAGGTCCACAAGGTGGCGATGTGCTCCATTGTTCACACCGATATTGCTGACAGGCAGCTCATCTGGCTCCAGATGCAGAGTATTAGCCCCCACAAATTCCAGTTGAACAACCTGGAAATGAGGGCTGGTGGAGATCACGTGGGTCAACAATCTTAACACTGGAACCAGTGGATTTGCACTCCGTCCCCACTCCTCCAGGACTGGTACCACCCAGGTTTTCTTCAGAGTCAGGAAACTAGCCTAGGTGCTAGCAGCCACAAGGAGAGATCCCGATGAGTGCTCACCTCAGTAGAGCATACAGTGTTGTGCCATGGTTTGGGTGATCATTGATTTGGGACACATCACTTTCCATCCATTGGGATTATTCTCCTATCCTACAATGTCTGGAAAGGAGACAGATGGAACATGGGATGTCCATGTTCCATGTGAAGGTGAGTGGCTCCTCTGGGGGCTTATGAAGAAAGGAGGGAGTCATTCCCTCAGCCTGATGGAAGAAGGACAGCTCAAATCTGACATGCAAGGAGAGTTGTTCTGAGCTCACTCCAATGGTGAGACACCTTCTTCTTGGGTGCTGCCTTATGACTAGTCCGCACCCCAAAACCAGCCTGCTGGTATATTTCCAGGGTCACATCAAATCTAAACAAGATGCAGAAATAACTTGCCAAATTTTATTCACAAAATTCTTCATCTTCTTGACCAGAAAAATACCTCTCTGTTGCAAGGTCCTGTGAAATATTGCCAGGACTCCTCTAAGCAGTCCCAGGATGTAGCAGACAACAAGCTTTTGGATGAGTTAACCACCTGGTGATGGCATGATGGTCACAGTTTCAGAGGGTATAATAGCTGGTTTGAACATAGACCGTGCAGATTGTGGAATTGTTCAAAGCTTCCAAGCTGAATATTCAAAGAAGAGGGTAAGAATATTTGTGGGGCCAGAAGCACTGAAGGGTGTTGATGCTGGAAAACAATTTCGGAGAAGAGACCTTATGAAACTCAACATCGAACCTAGTCCAGCTAAACTGTACAACATATATTCAGTCACAATGTATACTATAAATATAGGAAGTAGTTATTGGCTGCTCATTCTCTATGCAATCATGAATATGAACCTCATTCCTGTTTTTGAGAACAACAATGCCCTTGCAAATTCCTGTCTCTTTTCTGTTGCTCTCAAGGGACAGCTGAATATATCAATCATGATTCCTATATTTTCTGGCACATGAACCATAAACATAGGCCTTCCCAACTTCACATCATCTTCCCCCAGGACCTACAATTTAAGCCAGATGATCCTAGAATATGCAACACTAATCCCTGTACTGATTCTCTTGAGGATGTCCATCAGTATTAACAAGAGTCTACAAAAGGGCTCCATTCCTCTAGATACTGTAACTCCAATGATATTGGGTAAGTTGTACATGCCCCAGGAAGCTCCTGAATGCTATAAATACAGGCAAAAATACTTTCTGTCCCAAATCCTAACATTATTCACTAAGAAATCACAGGCAAGCCTCTACAAAGCAGATGTGTGAGAGAAGTTCCAGGATCAAGAGCAACTGTTTGTTGTGTTAACCTCTTGTTTTTTCCAGTAGACATTGAGGTACACCTTTGAAGTGCTTCAGTGTGCAAGTCCCCTTCATTGGCAGAGAGGAGAGCAGTGTGTACAATTATCCTGGAGAGTTCCAGGTACAACTGGGGCTGTCACTTTGAATTTACTGAAAACTGATGCACAATGAGCAGCTGACAAATGTGCTGAGAATTATTCTCATAAGCATACTCATATGAGACCTGTGATCTCTGTCCTAGGGAGATTTGTGTGACCTCATGGAACAAGTACTTGGAAGAAAAGCAGGTGACTGGGCAGCAATGCTCTCTTGGAGCCCAGTAGACCTCTGAAATTTGTTGGTGCTATTGGTTTGCTTTGAAATTGATTCTGCTTTAGAGTGTTGATTCTTCTGTGAGGAGAGGAGTAAAGAAAAGAAAAAGAGATGATGGCAGGTTTGTTTCATTTGTTTGTTATTTCCACAATCCCACAGTGCTGGGGACTTGTACCTGGGTCTACAGCATAGGAGGCAAGCACTCTACGAGGTGGGCTATATGGCCTGCACTGAAATGGTATCTCTGAGTTACAACACTTGATCACATACAACATAATTTGTGAAATTTTATGCAGAGAAGGAATCATGACCTATCCAAACCATGTGTATGGAATTCTTAATTATCCTGTTCACATCAATCCAGCAAGAAACTTTTGCATGTCAATACACAAGCCTAGCCCTGTGGACTGAGAGAAAGATTTTTCCCATCTTCAATAAGAATGAAAATGGAAGTAGCTGATTGATTCCAGAGCAGAATAATATATCAGGGATCCAAGGAAGTCAGGAACAGGGTCAGAGGCAAAACTATGTGGGATTCAGAAAATTCTCAATTGTTGAGTTCAAGTGGAGATATTGAGATCATTTACACATGAATCCCTAGCCATTACATTCAAAATCAACCAACAGTTTTCTAGAAAGTATTCTATTACTTATTTTTCCTTTTGACCATTTCTTTGAAAAATTCTAAAGAGCAGAGTGCTGTGCATAATGCACAAGCCAGTTCAGGTGCTGGATTTTGCCCACAGTCTCAAGAATTGTTGAGGCAGATGAAGTCATGCCTCCTGTTCTAAGCCTTTTCCCCTCAGTAAAAGTACTTCACCAATTTAGCCACATGCTTTTGGGAGATATAAATAGGCGAAGGCATGTGGTGATGGCTCATATGATGTGGGGTCCCAGAATTGAAACATGGTGGCAAAAAGGAGATAATCCTCATCCAATTTCTATTTTCTCCTCGTTACTTTTTCAGTTATTACTCTCAAGATTTATGACAGTGATAAGTGGCTAAAGTCATATAATTGATCCTTCATTCATTTCGTTGCAGTCAATTGCACTCAGAAAAAAGGTAACTATTGGTTACCAGCACTACTGTGACATGAAAGGCACACATGGGAGTACTCCTCTAATCAAAGGGGACTGAGCAGGCTTTGGTCATCTAGGTTGTGAAAGTCGTGGGTTTTCAAGTCTCCTGAAGGATAAATCACTTGATTGCACTCCCCAAGGTGTTTGTAAAGTCTTGGGCAACATGAAATTTCACCAGTGGCTCCAGTGACATTGCACCTACACCCCAGATTCCACCTGACATCATAGAGGACAGACTCTGAAACTGGAAGCATCACGGTTACCATGGCAAACAGAGACCATTCATTTCCCGGCCACTTCAAACCAACATTCAAGATATGTGGGGTCTCAGCTGTGAACTGTAGAGAATAGATGAAAAGACCAGGGTGCCAGGGTCTTGCATTTTTGAAGAAACGATTCTATCCATGCATGGGCCACAATGAAACAGATTATAAGCTCTACAGAGTCCCGTGAGCAAAAAATTCTCCCATTTCCTGGCAGGACAAGGGATCCCATTGTCCTGAGACTATAGGATCTCAAGTCTGAGAGCTCCCACTTCCACCCAGGTCCACTAGGTGGCGATGTGATCCTTTGGCCGCACCGATCTTGCTGACAGGCAGCTCATCTGGCTCCTGATGCATGCTATTAGCCCCCACAAATTCCAGTGTAACAACCTGGGACTGAGGGCTGCTGGAGAGCACGTGGGTCAACAATCTTAACACTGACACCACTGGATTTGCCCTGTCCCCACTCCTCCAGGACTGTACCACCTGGGTTTTCTTCGAAGTCAGGAATCTAGCCTAGGGGCCCAGCAGCCACTCAGAGAGATGGGTCATGAGGGATCACATCAGTAGAGCATGATGTGCAGCGCCATGGTTTGGGTGATCATTGATTTGGGGCACCTCACATTCCATCTTTTGGGTTTCTCCCCCTATCCTATGAAGTCTGGAAAGTAGACAGGTGGAATATGGGATGTCCATGTTTCATTTGAAGAGGAGAGGCTCCTCTGGTGACTCATGAAGAGAGGATGGAGTCATTCCCTCAGCCTGCTGCAAGGAGGAGAGTTCAATCCTGACCAGCAAGGAAAGTTTTTCTGTGCTCATTCCAATGGCAAAACACCTTATCCTTGGCTGTTGTCTTATGACTAGGCTGCACCCTGAAAACAGCATGCTGGGATATTTCCAGGGTCACATTAAATCTAAAAAAGATGCATAAATGATTGCCAATCTTTATTCACAAATTGGTTCATCTTCTTATCTATACAAATACCTCTCTGTCACAAGGGCCTGTGAAATATTGCCCTGACTCCACTAAGCAGACGCTGGATGAAGCAGACAACAAGCTGCATGATGAAATAAAAGCCTGGTGAAGGAATGATGAGGACAATTTCACAGGGCATAACATCTGCTTTGTAAATAGACGGTGCTGAAAGTAGAATTGTTCAAGCTTCCAAGCTGAATATTCAAAAGAAGAGAGAAAGGATATATGGGAGGTCAGAAGCCCTGAAGGGTGTTGATGCTGGAAAACAAATTCAAAGAAGAGAACCTATGAAACTCACCACGGATCAGAGTCCACCCAAAACTCTAACACATATATTCAGCTACATCATACACTACAAATACAGGAAGTAGTTATTGGCCATTCATTCTCTATGCAACCATGAATACCGAACCTCATTCCTTTTTTGAGAAAAACATTGTCCTTGTAAATTCCCGTCTCTTTTCTGTTGCTCCCAAGGGACAGCCGAATATACAAATCATGATTCCTATATTTTTTTGGCACAAGAACCATAGAATAGGCCTTCTCTACTTCACAGCACTTTCCACCAGGACCTGCAATTTAAGTCAGATGATCCTGGGATATGCAACACTAATCCCTGCACTGCTTCCCTTGAGGGTTTCCATCAATACTAACAAGAGTCTACAAAAGAGTTCCATTACTCTTGACACTGGAGTTCCAATGATATTGGGTGAGTGGGTTGTAAAAGCCCCGTGATCCTCCTGATTGCTATCAATACTGCTAACATCCATTCTGCCCCAAATCCTAACTTTACACACTAAGATATCACAAGCAAGCCTCTACAAAGCAAATGTGTGAGAGAAGTTTGAGGGTCAAGGGCAACTATCTGTAGTGTTCACCTCTTGGTTTTCCAGTAGAAATTGAAGTACATGTGGGATGTGTGCCGGTGTGGAAGTCCCCTTCATTGTCCCAGAGTATAGCAGTGTGCCCAAGTATCCTGGAGAGTGCCAGGTACAAGTACGGTTTTCATTTTAAATTTCCTGAAACCCAATGCACAATGAGCAGCTGAAGAAAGTGCTGAAGAATTATCCTCATAAGCATACTCATGCGAGACCTGTGAACTCTGTCCTAAGGAGAGTAGTGTGATTTCATGGAACAAGTACTCTGAAGAAATGCAGGTGACTGGTCAGCACTGCTCTCTTGGAGTCCAGTATCCTCCTGAAAGTTTTTGGTGGAATTGGTTTGCTTTGAAATTGGTGCTGCTTTGGAGTGTTGACTCTTCTTTGAGGAGAGGAGAAAAGAAAAGAAAAAGAGATGATGGAAGGTTGGTTTCATTTGTTTGTTACTTCCACAACCCCATAGTGCTGAGCACTCGAAACTGGGCCATCAGCATGAGAGGCAGTCACTCTTCAAGTTGGTCTATATGACCTGCACTGGAATGGCTTTTCTGAGATACAACACTTGATCACCTACAGACATAATTCGTGAAATTGTATGCAGAGAGCCAATCATGACCAATCCAAACCATGTCTATGGAATTCTTAATTTTCCTGTTCACATCAATCCAGCAAGTATCTTTTTTTACATGTCAATACCCAAGCCTAGCCCTGTGAGCTGAGAGAAAGATTTTCCCCTCTTCATTAAGGACGAAAATGGAAGTAGCTACTTGACCTGTGAGCAGAATAATATATCAGGGATGCAAAGATGCCAGGAACAGGGGTAGAGGCAGGACTATGTGGGTTTCAGAAAATGCTCAATTGTTGAGTACAAATGGAGATATTGGGATCATTTACACATGAAACCCCAGCCATAACATTCAAATTCAACCGACAGTTTTCTAGAAAGTATTCTATTTCTTATTTTTTTCTTCTGACATTTTCTTTGAAAAATTCTAAATAGCAGAGTGTTGTGCATAATGCACTAGCCAGTTCAGGTGCTGGAATTTACCCACAATCTCAAGAATTGGTGAGGCAGATGAAGTAGTGACTACTGTTCTAAGCCTTTTTCCCTCAGTAAAAGTGCTCTAGCAATTTAGCCAGACGCTTTTCGGAGATATGAACAGGCAAATGCATGTGGTCAAAGCTCATAGGATGTGTGGTCCCAGAATAGAAATGTGGTGGCAAAAAGGAAACATTCCTTATCCAATTTCTATCTTCTCCTTGTTATTTTTTCAGTTATTACTCTCAAGATTTATGACAGAGTGATAAGTGGCTAAAGTCACATAATTGATCCTTCATTCATTTCATTGCAGTCAATTCCACTCAGAAAAAGGTAACTATTGGTTACCAGCACTCCTGTGACATGAGAGGCACACATGGGTGTACTCCTCTAATCAAAGGGGACTGAGCAGTCTTTGGTCATCTAGGTTGTGAAAATCGTTGGTTTTCAAGATTCTGGAAGGAAAAGTCACTTGATTGCACACCCCAAGGTGTTTGTAAAGCCTTGGGCAACATGAACATTCACCAGTGATTCCAGTGTCATTGCACCTGCACCCCAGGTTCCACCTGATGTCATAGAGGAGGGGACTCAGAACATGGAAGCATCATGGTTCCCATGGCAACCAGAGACCATTCAGGTCCCAGCAGCTTAAAACCAACATTCAAGATAGGTGGTGGCTCAGCTGTGAACTTTAGGGGATAGATGAACAGAGCGGGTGTCAGGGTCTTGCATTTTTTGAAGAAATGATTCTCTCCTTCATGCCCGGGTGACAAGGAAACAGGCTGTGAGCTGTATAGAGTCCCATGAGCAATAATTTCCCCCATATCCAGGCAGGACAAGTGATCCCATTGAAGTCTGACAGCTCACACTTCCACCCAGGTCCACTAGGTGGCGCTGTGCTCCTTGGCCCCACCGATCTTGCTGACAGGCAGCTCATCTGGCCCCTGATGCAGGCTATTAGACACTACAAATTCCAGTTGAACAACCTGGAACTGAGGGCTGCTGTAGAGCACGTGGGTCAACAATCTTAACACTGGCACCAGTGTATTTGCCCTCCGTCCCAACTCCTCCAGGACTGGTATCTCCCGAGTTTTCTTCAGATTCAGGAAACTAGCCTAGGGGCCTAAGAGCCACATGGAGAGATGGGTGATGAGGGCTCACCTCAGTAGAGCATGCAGTGCAGCACCGTTGTTTCGGTGATCAATGATTTGGGACACATGACATTTCATCTCTCGGGTTTCTCCACCTATCCTATGAAGTCTGGAAAGGAGACAGATGGATGATGGGATGCCCTTGTTTCATGTGAATGTGAGTGGCTCCTCTGGTGGCTCATGAAGAGGGGAGGTAGTCATTCCCTCAGCCTGTTGGAAGGAGGACAACTCAAATCTGACATTCGAAGTGAGTTGTTCTGTGCTCACTTCAATGCCAAGACACCTCCTCCTTGGCTGCAGCCTTATGACTACACTGCACCCCGAAACCAGCCTGCTGGGATATTTCCAGGGTCACATCAAATCTACCCAAGATGCAGAAATGACTTGCCAATCTTTATTCACAAAATGGTTCTTCTTCTTGATGAGACAAATACATCTCTGTCATAAGGACCTGTGAAATATTGCCAGGAATCCTCTAAGCAGCCCCACGATGGAGCAGATAACAAGCTGGGGGATAAATTAACAGCCTGGTGATGGCATGATGAGCAGTTTCCAAGGGCATAAAATCTGGTTTGAACATTGACCAATCTGAAAGTAGAATTGTTCCAAGCTTCCAAGCTGAATATTCAAAAGAAGAGAGTAAGGATATTTGGGAGGCCAGAAGCACTAAAGGGTGTCGATGCTGGAAAACAAATTCAAAGAGACCCTATGAAACTCACCATTGATCATGTTTCACCCAAAACTCTATGACATATATTCAGCCACATGATATACTGCAAATACAGGAAGTAGTTATTGACCGCTCATTTTCTATGCAACCATGAATACCGAACCTCATTCCTTTTTTGAGAACAACAATTCCCTTGCAAATTCCTGTCTATTTTCTGTTGCTTCCAAGGGACAGTTGAATATACAATCTTGATTCCTGTATTTTCTGGCACAAGAGCCATAAGCATAGGCCTTCCCTACTTCACAGCACCTTCCCCCAGGACATACAGTTTAAGCAAAATGTTCCTGAGATATGCAACACTAATCCATGCACTGGTTCTCTTGAGGATTTCCATCAATACGAACAAGATTCTACCAAAGGGCTCCATTATTCTTAATACTGGAGCTCCAATGATATTGGGTGGATAGGTGGTAAATGCCCCGTGATCCTCCTGATTGCTATCAATACAGGCTAACATCCATTCTGCCCCAAATCCTAACTTTATTCACTAAGAAATCTCAGGCAAGCCTCTACAAAGCAAATGTGTGAGAGAAATTCCAGGGTCAAGAGCGGCTCACTGTTGTGTTCACCTCTTGGTTTCCCAGTAGACATTGAGGTACTCATGGAAAGTGCTCCAGTGTGGAAGTCCTCTTCATTGGCTGAGAGTATAGCAGTGTGTCCATGTATCCTGGAGAGTGCCAGGTACAAGTGCAGTTTTCATTTTAGATTTCCTGCAACCTGATGCACATTGAGAAGCTGAATAATGTGCTGAAGAATTATCCTCATAAGAATACTCATTGGAGACCCGTGATGTCTGTCCTAAGGGAGTAGTGTGACTTCATGGAACAAGTACTCTGAAGAAATGCAGGTGACTGGGCAGCATTGCACTCTTGGAACCCAGTAGCCTGCCAAAAGTTGTTGGTGGAATTGGTTTGCTTTGAAATTGGTGCTGCTTTAGAGTGTTGATTCCTCTGTGAGGAGAGGAGTAAAGAAAAGTAAAAGAGAAAATGGTAGGTTGGTTTCATTTGTTTGTTATTTCCACAATCCCACAGTGCTTGGTACTCAAACCTGGGCCTCCAGCATGAGTGGCAGGCACTCTTCTAGTTGGGCTTCATGACCTGAGTTACAACACTTGACCACCTGCAGACATAATTTGTGAAATTGTATGCAGAGAGGCAATCATGAGCAATCCAAACCATGTCTATGGAATTCTCAATTCTTCTCTTCACATCAATCCAGCAAGGATCTTTTTTGCATGTCAATACCAAAGCCTAACCCTGTGGACTAAAAGAAAGATTTTCTCATCTTCATTAAGGATGAAAATGGAAGTAGCTGCTTGATCCAAGAGTATAATAATATATCAGGGCTCCAAGGGCACTAGGAACAGGGTCAGAGGCAGGACTATGTGGGTTTGAGAAGATGCTCAATTGTTGAGTACAAATGGAGATATTGGGATCCTTTAAACATGAATCCCTAGCCATTACATTCAAAATCAACTGATTTTTTCCTAGAAAGTATTCTATTTCTTATTTTTCCTTCTGATCTTTTCTTTGAAAAATTCTAAAGAACAGAATGCTGTGCATAATGCACAAGCCAGTTCAGGTGCTGGATTTTGCCCACAGTCTCAAGAATTGGTGAGGCAGATGAAGTTGTGCCTCCTGTTCTAAGCCTTTTTCCCTCAGTAAAAGTGCTTCAGCAATTTAACCAGACACTTTTGGGAGATATAAACAGGCAAAGGCATGTGGTGATGGTTCATATGATGTGGGTTCCCAGAATCAAAATGTGGTGGCAAAAAAAAAAAAAAAAATTCCCATCCAATTTCTTTCTTCTCCTCGTTTTCATTTATTGCTCTCAAGATTTATGACAGAGTGATAAGTGGCTAAAGTCATATAATTGGTCCTTCATTCATTTTATTGCAGTCAGTTTCACTCAGAAAAATGTAACAATTGCTTACCACCTGTCCTGTCACATGAGAAGCACACTTCAGAGTAATCCTCTAATCAAAGGGGAATTATCAGGCTTCGATCATCTAGGTTGTGAAAGTTGTGGGTTTTCAAGGCTCTGGAAGGGGAAGTCACTTGATTGCACTCCCCAAGTTGTTTGTAAAACCTTGGACAACATGAACTTTCACCAGTGGCACCAGTGACATTGCACCTGCACCCCAGATTCCACCTGATGTCATAGAGGAGTGGACTTAGAATCCGGAACTGTCATGGTTCTCATGGCAACCAGAGACCATTCAGGTCCTGGCCGCTTCAAACCAACATTCAAGATATGTGGCAGCTCAGCTGTGAACTTTAGAGGATAGATAAAAAGAGCGGGTGCCAGGGTCTTGCATTTTTGAAGAAATGATGCTATCCTACATCACCGGGTGGCAAGGAAACAGGTCTTAAGCTTTATAGAGTCTAAGCTGTATACTGGAATCAAAATGTGGTGGCAAAAAGAAAACAATCCTCATCCAATTTCTATCTTCTCCCCATTATGTTTTCATTTATTACTCTGAAGATTCATTACAGAGTGAATTACAAACCAAATGTGTGAGATATGTTCCAGGGTCAACAGTGACTGTCTGTTGTGTTAACCTCTTGGTTTTCCAGTAGACAGTGAGGAAAATGTGGTAAGTTAACTGGAGTGGAAATCACTTTCATTGACAGAGAGTATGGCAGTGTGTCCAAGAAGGCTGGAGAATGCCAGGTAAAACTGTGGTTGTCATTTTGAATTTCCTGCTACTTACACCTTGTGTACAATGCACAGCTGCAGAAGGTTCTGAAGGATTATCCTCATAATCAAACTCATGAAAGACCTGTGACCTCTGTCCTTAGAAGAGCAGAGTGAGGTTATGGAACAAATACTCTGAAGACATTCAGGTGATTGGGCAGCACTGTTCTCTTGGAGTGCAGAAGCCAGCTGAAGGGTGTCAGTTGAATTGGTTTGCATGTGAAACTGGTGCAGTTTTTGAGTGCTGATTCCTTTTGTGACAAGAGGAGAAAGGAAAATAAAAAGGAGAGGGAACGGAATGTTGGGAGGCTTAGAAATGTTTTTGTTTGCTATTTCCACAATCCACAATTCTAGGGAATCAAACCCAGCTTCCAGCATGCAAGTCAGGCACTCTACATAATCTGGTATATCATCAGCAGAGGAGTGGTTCCTCTGAGTAAAACACTTGATAACTTACAGTCTTACTTTGTGAAATTGTATGCAGAGAAGCAATTATGACCAAGCCAAACAATGTCTAAGGAATTCTTCATTCTCCTATTCACAAGAACTCAGCATGGAACTTTATTGCAGGTCAATAACCAAGTCTTGTGCTGGGTCCTGAGGGAAAGTTTTTCCCCTCTTCACTTATGGATGAAAACAGAAGTAGCTGATTGATTCATGAATAGAAAAATATATCAGGGATCCAAGGACACAGAAGCAGAGGCAGTGGCAGAACTTTGTGGGCTTGAGAAGATGCTCAATTGGTGACTACGATTGGAGATATAGGGGATCATTCACACATGAATCCATAGCCATTACATTGAAAATCTTCTGACACTTTCCTCGGGGGTATTTTTTTTCTTATTTTTCCTTTTTAATTTTTTTTTGAATAATTCTAAAGAGCTGTGCATAATGCACAACCCAGTTCAGGTGCTGGATCTTGCACATCATCTCAAGAGTGGGTGAGGTGGGGGAAGATGTGCCTCCTGTGCTAAGACTATTTCCCTCAGTAGGTATTGTTTCAGCAATTTAGCCAGACGCTGTTGGGAGTTACAAACAGGCAAATGCATGTGGTGATGGCTCATGATTTCTGGGGATCCAGAATCAAAACGAGGTGGCAAAAAAAAAACATTCCTCATCTTATTTAAATCTTTTCCTCATTATATTTTCAGTTATTACTCTCAAGATCCTTTACGGAGGGATAAGTTCCTAAAGTCATGTCCTTGATCCTGCATTCATTCCGTTGCACTCAATTCCACTCAGAAAAATGTAACAATTGGTTTCCTGTTCTCCTGTAACATGAGAGCCATACATGGGAGAAGTCCTCTAATCAAAGGGGAAGGAACAGGCATTGGTCAGCTAGGTTGTGAAGGTAGCAGGATTTCGAGTCTCTGGTAGGAGAAGGCACTTTGTTGAATTTTGCAGAGTGTTTGGAAAGCCAGGGACAACAAGAACTTTGAGGATTGGCTCCCATGACATGGTGCCCACACCCCAGATTCCATCTGAGGTCACAGAGGAGCAGTCTGAGAACAGGGCCGGCATCATGGTTCCCATGACAACCAGAGTCCCTTCTACTTCTGGCCACTTCAAACCCGCATTCAAGACAGGCATTGGCTCAGCATGGAGGATAAGAGGATAGACTAATTGAGCGGGTGCCAGGGTATTGAATTTTTGAAGAAATTATTATATTCTTGCTGCCCAGGTGATGAGTAACCAGGCTGTAAGTGGTATGGTACCCTATGAGTGATAAATCCCCCCATATCCAGGCAGGACAAGGGATCCCATTGAAGTCTTACAGTTTGCACTTCCACCGAGGTCTGCTAGGTGTTACTGTGCTCTGATGGCAGCAAAATTTAAGCTGACAGTCAACTCATCTGGCACCTGATGCAGGCTATTAGCCCCCACAAAGTCCAGTGGAACAAGCTGGAACTGAGGGGCGCTTGACAGCAATCTTAGCACTGGCACCAGTGTATTTGCCCTCTGACCCTACTAATCCTGGACTGGGAAAACCTAGGTTTTCTTCAGACTCAGGAAACTAGCGTAGGGGCCTAGCAGCCTCAGGGAGAGATGGGTGGTGAGTGCTCAGCTCAGTAGAGCATGCACGTCAGTGCCATGGTTTTGGTGATTATTAATTTGGGACACATCACATTACATCTGTTGTGTTTCTCATTCTAACCTATGAAGTCTGGAAAGGAGACAGCTGGAACATGCATTGTCCATGATCCATGTGAAGGTGAGTGGCTCCTCTGGTGCTTAATAAAGAAAGGAGGGTGTCATTCACTCAGCATTTGGAAAGAGGACAGGTCAAACATGACATGCAAGGAGAGTTTTTCTGTTCTCGCTCCAACTGCCGGACCCCTCTGCTTTGGCTGTTGTATTACAACTAGGCTGCACCCAGAATCTTACCTGCTGGGATTATTCCAGGGCCACATCAAGTCTACACAAGATTCAGAAATGACTTGCCAATCTGTATTCAAAAATGAACTTCTCTCTGTTGCAAGAGCCTGTGAGATATTGCCAGAAGTCCTCTAACCAGTCTGAATAGGAGCAGAACACAAGCTGTGGGATGAAATCACAGCATGGTGATGGCATTGAAAGCACAGTTCCACAGGACATAACACCAGCTTTGAAAATAGACCATTCTGAAAGTAGAATGGTTCAAAATTTCCAAGATGAATATTCAAAAGAGGAGAAGGGATATTTGGAGGGCAAGAAAAGCTGAAGGGTGTTGATGATGGAAAACAACTTCGGAGAAGAGACCCTATGATTCTTACCATGTTTCATGGTCAACCCACAAACTCCACACCATATATTGTGCCTCAACATACACTAAAAATACAGGTAGTACTTATTGCCCATTCATTCTCTATGCATCCGTGAATACAGACCCTCATTCCCCTTTTAAAGAAAACAATGCCCTTGCAAATTTCTGTCTTTTTTCTGCTCCCAAGGGCCAACCGAATATATGTATGTTGTTTCCTATTTTGTCTGGCACAATAACCATGAGCAAAGACTTTCCCAACTTCTCAGCACCCTCCACAACGAAGGACATTTTAAGCCACTTGATTCTGGGATATGCAACACTATTCCCTGGATCTCCGAACGAAGACTGCTCCACAATCTCAGAATTTTAATCACCAAAAGGTCTACAAATATTCAAGGGTGAAGACCCTACATCAGCATAACCTGCATAACAAAACAGAAGTGGTTCCATAATAACCAACATATAATAGAATGACTGAGAATTAAAAGCGTACCTCTGCAAATTGTCAAATCCTTTTTCATTCTTGACTTGTTTCTATCCATCGCCAACATGCCTTATGCCTAATGACTCTGATTTCCTTCTTCCAGTGTGACTTCTTGTAAAGAAGGGCTCTTGTGTTTTTGTTTGTTTGTTATTTCCACAACTCCCAATGCTGGGGAATCAAACCCTGGCCTCCAGCATGCCAGTCAGGCACTCTACGTAATCTGCTATATCGTCAGCACAGGAGTGATTCCTCTGAGTAAAACACTTGATCACCTACAGTCTTACTTTATGAAATTGTGTGCAGAGGAGCAATCATAAACACATCAATCAATGTCTAAGGAATTCTTAATTCTCCTGTTCACAAGAACTCAGCAAGGAACTTTATTGCATGTCAATACCCAAGTCTTGTGGTGGGTCCTGAGAGAAAGTTTTTTCCCTCTTCACGTATGGATGAAAATGGAAGTAGCTGATTGATCCATTAACAGAAAAAATATATCAGGGATCCAAGGACCCAGGAGCAGAGGCAGTGGCAGAACTATGGGGGATTGAGAAGATGATCAATTGGTGACTACACTTGGAGATATTGAGGATCATTCACACATGAATCTGTAGCTATTACATTGAAAATCTTCTGACAATTTCCTCAGGGGTATTTTTTTTTCTTATTTTTCCTTTTGACATTTTTTTTTGATAAATTCTAAACAGCAGACAGCTGTGCATAATGCACAACCCATTTCAGGTGCTGGATCTTGTACATCATCTCAGGAATGGGTGAGGTGGGGGGAGTTGTGCCTCCTGTGCTAAGACTGTTTCCCTCAGTAGGGAGTGCTTCAGTAATTTAGCCAGATACAGTTGGGAGTCATAAAGAGGCAAATGCATGTGATGATGGCTCATGAGTTCTGGGGTCCCAGAACCAAAACGTGGTGGCCAAAAGGAAACATTCCTCATCCAATTTCAATCTTTTCCTTGTTATGTTTTCAGTTATTACACTCAAGATTCATTACAGAGGGATAAGTGGCTAAAGTCATATCCTTGATCCTGCATTCATTCCATTGCAATCAGTTCCACTCAGAAAAATGTAACAATTGGTTACCCATTCTTCTGTGACATGAGAGCCATACATGGGAGAAGTCCTCTAATCAAAGGGGAAGCAGCAGGCATTGGTCAGGTAGGTTGTGAAGGTAGCAGGTTTGTGAAGCTATGGTAGGAGAAGGTACATTGTTGAACTCCGCAGTGTTTTTAAAGCCATGGGCAACATGAACTTTGATGAGTGACTCCACTGACATGGCACCTGCATCCTAGATTCCACCTGAGGTCACAGAGGAGCAACCTGAGAACACGGTGGCATCACAGTTCCCATGGCAACCAGAGACCATTCCGTACCTCTCCGCTTCAAACCGGCATTAAAGACAGACAGCAGCTCACCAGGGAGGGTAAGAGGATAGATGAAGAAAGTGGGTGCCAGTGTATTGCATTTTTAAGAAATGATTCATTTCTTGTTGACCAGGCGATGAGGAACTAGGCAGTTAGCTGTATGGTTCCCCGTGAGTGATAAATCCCCCCATATCCAGGCAGGACAAGGGATCCCATTGAAGTCTGACAGCTCGCATTTCCACCCAGTTCCAATAGGTGGCGCTGTTCTCCCTCGGTCACACCGATCTTGCTGACAGGAAGCTCATCTGGCTCCTGATGCAGGGTATTAGCCCCCACAAAGTCCAGTGGAACAAGCTGGGACCAAGGGGTGCTTGACAGCACATGGGTCAACAATCATAGCACCGGCACCAGTGGATTTGACCTCTGACCACACTCCTCCAGGACAGGGACAACCCGGGTTTTCTTCAGACTCAGGAAACTAGCCTAGAGGCTTAGCAGTCTCATGGAGAGATGGGTGGTGAGTGCTCAGCTCAATAGAGAATGCACCGCAGTGCAATGGTTTAGGTGATCATTAATTTGGGACACATCATATTCCGTGTGTTGGGTTTCTCTTCTTAACTTACAAAGTCTGGAAAGGAGACAGCTGGAACATGCACTATGTTTCTTGTGATGGTGAGTGACTCCTCTGGTGGCTCATGAGCAGAGGAGGGAGTCATTCACTCAACATGTTGGAAGGATGACTGGTTGAATCTGACATGGAAGGAGAGTTGTTCTGTGCTCCCTCCAACTGCCAGACCCCTCCTCCTTGGTTGTTGTCTTACAACTAGGTTGCACCCAGAAACTTACCTGCTGGGATTTTTCCAGGGGCACATCAAATCTCCACAAGATGCAGAAATGTCTTGCCTATCTGTATTCACAAAATGGCTCGTCTTCTTGACCAAACAAATACCTCTCCGTCGCAAGAGCCTGTGAGATATTGCCAGATGTACTCTAACCAGCCCCAGGAGGAGCAGAACACAAGCTATATGATGAAATCACAGCCTGGTGATGGCATTGTGAGCACAGTTCTACAGGGCATAATACCAGCTTTGAATGTAGACCGTGCTGAATGTTGAATGGTTCAAAATTTCCAAGCTGAATATTCAATAGAGGAGAAAGTATATCTGGGTGACAAGAAAAGCTGAAGGGTGTTGATGATGGAAAACATCTTGGAGAAGACACACTATGATACTCGCATTCTTTCATGGTCAAACCACAAACTCCACACCATATATTCTGCCTCAACATACACTAAAAATACAGGTAGTACTTATTGCCCATTCATTCTCTATGCAACCATGAATACCAGCCCTCATTCCCCTTTTAAGGACAACAATGCCCTTGCAAATTCCTCTCTCTTTTCTGTTGCTCCCAAGGGACAGTTGAATATACGTATGTTGATTCCTATTTTTTCTGGCACAAGACCCATGAGCAAAGGCTTTCCCAACTTAGTTAAAAATGCTTAGTTAAAAATGTTCAAGTAAACAAAAAATGAAAAAACAATAAAACCTTTTCAAACCGAAGCTTAACTTATTTCCTTTACAAAACGTGATTTTTGAACACAAATATTCTTCGCAAATGACAATTCAAATAATATGACTCCTGTATTCTTAAACTTCTACTGACTTCACTATAATCATGAAATGAATATCCAAGTACCCCATGGGATCTATCCCCAATGTATTTTTCACAATACAATAAATAACAGCATGCCTAGGCCATTTCAGAAAGTAAGGTGCTGGATGGAAGTAAGACTGTTAAGCAGAACAAGGCCAGTGCTTCTAGTAAACATTCTGGAAGTGAACTAAAAGCAACTATATATATATATATATATATATAAATATATATATATATATATGTGTGTGTGTGTGTGTGTGTGTGTATATATATATATATATATAATGCTATTAATATATATATATATATATATTAATGTATAACACCAGGCTTAAAGAACTTGAAGAGTTAGCTGAAAAGTGCAGCAAGCATTTCAGGCAAAGAGAAAAACAATGCACAGAGGAAATACAAAAAATCCTTTGTCAGGGGCACAAAGAAAGGTATAAAAACAGTTGTGGAGATGAAGCTGGAAATATACAGAGGAATGAAAGTTTTTTTTCCACAAGTATAATTTTAATACTCTATTTTATTAATTAAATTATTTACATTTTTGCAATAGACCAGATACTTTTTATTTTGTTAGTTATACATGACAGAATGTATCTATACATTTTGAAATATCATACAAAATTAAGTGTAGTATCCCATTTTTCTTATTATATAAATTGTAGTATCACATCTTTCATGCAGTCATGTTGGGACATGAGGTAATAATGAATGTTTCACTCTATTGTCATTCCACCCAAATATTAATCCCCCTACCTTTGCTCCCCTCTACCTAATATAAAGTGATTCTATTCTTCCTTATTGCCCCCTCCCACTTATTATGAATTAGCATCCACATAACAGAGAAAACATTTGGACTTTGGTTTTTTTGGGGTTTGGTTTATTTCATTTAGCATGATATTACACTCATCTATTTACCAGCAAATTCCAGAATTTTATTCTTATTTAAAGCTGAGTAATATTCCATGGCATGCTCTCTATATACCATATTTTGTTCATCCCTTCATCTATTGAATGGCATCTAGATTGTTTCCATATCTTAGCTGTTGTGAATTCAGCTGCTGTAATCATTGGTATGACTGTGGCACTGTAAGCCCTTTGGGTATAAACAGAGGAGTGGAATTGATGGGTCAAATGGTTGTTTCATTCCAAGATTTCTGAAGAATGTCCATACTGCTTTTCATAATGGTTGCACCAATTTTTATTCCCACCATCAATGGATGAGTGTGCCTTTTTCCCCACATCCTTGACAACATTTATCATTGTTTGTATTATTGATAATTGCCAATCTGATTGGAGTGAGATGAAATCTTAGAGTCATTTTTATTTGCATTTTTCTAATTGCTAGAGATATTGAACATTTATATATATATAAATACATATATATATATAAACATTGAATGATTGAATATTTTCTGTGAAGTGTCTGTTCAGTTCCTTACTCCATTAATTGTTTGGGTTTTTTGTTTATTTTGGTGTTAAGTTTTTTGAGTTCTTTAAATAGCTTAGAGATTAATGTTTTTTTCAAAGTGCATGTAGTAAAGATTTTCTCTTAATCTGTATGCACTCTTTTCACATTATCAATTGTTACTTTTGCTGAAAAGAAACTATTTAGATTGAGACCATCCCATTTATTGATTCTTGATTTAACTTCTCGTGCTTTAGGGATCTTGTAAAGGAAATCAGATCCTTGACTGAGATGAAAATTTGGACCTACTTTTTCTTCTAGTAGTCCCAGGATCTCTGTTGCAGCACCAAAATGTTTGATCCACAGTGAGTTCAGTTTAATGCAGGGTGAGAGATGAGGGCTTAATTTTATTTTGTTATATGTGGCTTCCAGTTTTACCAGCACCATTTGTTGAATGAGGTATGTTTACTCAGTGAATATTTTGGTGCCTTTACATAACATTATATACCTGTTTTTCTGTGGGTTTGTCTCTGTGTCTTCTATTCTGTACCATTGGTCTATATGTTTGTTGTAGTGACAATACTATGTGTTTTAATTACTATGGCTCTGTAGTACGATTTGAGATCTGGTATTGTGATGCTCCCTGCTTCACTTTCTTGCTAAGGATTGATTTGGTTATTCTGGGTCTCTTATTTTTCCAAATGAATTCCATGATTGCTTTTTCTAGTTCAATGAAGAACATCATTGGAATTTTAGTAGGAAATGCATTAAATTTGTATAATGCTTTTGGTAGTATGGCCATTTGAAAATATTAATTCTATCTATCCAGGAACATGGGAGGTCTTTCCATCTTCTAATATCTTCTTTGCTTTCTTTCTTTAGTGTTCTGTAGTTTTCATTGTTACAGGCTTTTCTCCTCTTTTTATTATTATTATTTTATTTTATTTTTTTTTACAGTACTGGGGATCGAACTCAGGGCCTTGTGATTGCGAGGCAAGAACTCTACCAGCTGAGCTATCTCCCCAGCCTGGCTTTTCACTTCTTGTTAGGTTGATTCCCAAGTATTATTTTAAGTGATTGGGAATGTGGTAATGTTCTTTATTTCTCTTTCAATGGATTCATTACTAATGTGTAACAATGTGTTTTATTTATGGGCATTGATTTTATATCCTGCTTCTTTGCTGAATTTATTTATTCTAAAAGTTCTTTCATGGAATTTTTTGGATCTTTCAAATATAGAATCATATCATTGGCAAACAGTGATTGTTTTTGTCTTTACCTATTTGTATTCCTTTAATTTCTTTCTTCTGTTTAATTGTTCTGGCTAGAATTTCAAGGACAATATAGAGTAAAAGTGGTGTAAGAGGGCATCCTTATCTTGTTCCAGGTTTTAGAGGGAATGCTTTCAGTTTTTCACTGTTTGGAATTATGTTAGCTTTGGATTTAGCATACATGACTTTTATGATGTTGATGTTCCTACTATCCCTAGTTTTTATACTGTTTTGAACATGTAGGAGTGTTGTATTGCCAAATGCTTTTTCTGCATCTATTGAGATGATTATGTGCTTCTTGTTTTTAAGTCTATTGATATGATGAATTGTTTATTGATTTCCATATGTTAAACCAACATCCCTTGGATGAACTGAACTTGATCATGGTACACCATCCCTATAATATGTTTTTGTAAGAGAGTTGCCAGACTTTTATTGAGAATTTTTGCATCTGTGTTCATCAGGGATATTTTTCTTGAGTTTTCTTTCTTTAATGTATCTTTGTCTTATTGTGGTATCAGGGTAATATTGGTCTCATAGAACAAGCTTGGAAGGGTTCCTCTTTTTCTATTTCATGGAATAATTTGAGGAGTATTGGTGTTTAAAGGTCTTGTAGGAAATGGATTAGAATCTGTCTGGTCTTGGACTTTTCTAAATTGGTAGATTTTTAATGGTGTTTTTTATATTTCATTACTTAAAATTGTTTTGTTGAAATCATGTATGTCCTCCTTATTCAGTATAGGTAAGTCATATGTCTCTAGAAATTTGTCAATGTCTTCAATATTTTCTATTTTATTGGATCATTCATTTTCAAAATAATTTCAAATTGCCTTCTGTATTTCAGTTGTATTTATTTTGAAATTTTGTTTTTCATCACATATTTTAGTAATTTGGATTTCCTCTGTTTATTCTTTGTAGTGTGGCTAGTGAGTTATCAATTTTATTGGTCTTTTTGAAGAATGAACTCTATTGCCAATTTTTTTCAAATATTTCTATTGTTTCAATTTTATTGATTTGAGCTCTGATTTTAATTATTTCCTATTTTCTACTCTTTTTGGTATTGGTTTGTTGATCTTTTCCTAGTGTTTTCAGATGTAATGTTGTCATTTATTGGATGACTTTTCATTCTTTAATAAATATCTCAATACAATAAATTTTCCTCTTAGTACTGCCTTCCTTGTGTTCCAGAAATTTTGGTATGTTGTATCAGTGTTCTCATGCACCTCCAAATAGCTTTTTATTTCACCCTTGGTTTCTGCTACTATCTATTCATCATTCAATAGTATATTATTTAGTGTCCACGTGTTAGAAATAATTCTATTTTATAATTGATTTCTAATTTCAGACCATTATGATCTGATAAAATGCAGAGTATCATCTCTATTTTTTGTACTTATTAAGAGTTGCTCTGTGGCATAAAATATGATCTGCTTTAAAGAAGTATCAATGTGCTGCCAAGAAAATAGTGTATTTGTAAGGAATACCACAAAAACCATGCCGGACATAGGAAATCACATAAGGGAGTTTATTAAGCAAACAGAGTGTCTCTCTAAGAGAGAAAATGAGAGAGAAAATGAGAGGAAAAGAGAAAGGGTGCATGCAAGAAAGACTGTGAAAAGTGAGGAGGAAAAAGTCAGCAAGTGTGTAGGAGAGCAAAGCAAGAGAAAAGATCGTGGGATAGCTATGGTGAAGCAGTTGAATTCTGCTGGGCTAACAGGGGACCAATAAGGGAGAAGGATACTTGCAAGCTGAGTGATGAACCAATAGCTAGCTAGGATGTTCACAGACTGACAGTAGTTGGGAGGTGGGGAAATGGCTGCAATGGAAAGGGTGGGGAGAGCAGCTTTGTACATTACAGTATTAACTCATTGATGGGTGAAATATTCTATTAACTGTTATGTCTAAATTATTGATTGTGTTATTTAGTCCTATGGTTTCTTTATTTAGTTATTGTTTAGGATATCTGTCCAGTAGTGATAGAGGTGTGGTAATGTCACCCAGTATTATTGTTTTGTGGTCTACTTGATTCTTGAAATTGAGTAGGGTTTTATTTATTTTATTCATTTATTTTTTTTCATACATAGATGTTCCATTGTTTGAAACATAAATGTTTACAATCATTATGTCTTGCTGCTGTGTAATTCCCTTCAGTAGAATGAAATAAACTTCCTTATCCCCTCTGATTAACATAGGCTTGAAATGTACTTTTTCTGATATAAGTATGGAAACCCCTGCTTGTTTATGCAATCCATATGAATGATATGTTTTCATTTTACTTATCCTTTCACCTTTAGTCTGTGGATGACTTTGCCTACTAGGTGAGTCTCTTGGAGACAGCATATTGTTGGGTCTTGTTTTTTAATCCAACCTGCCCATGTTTTTTGATTGATGAGTTTATGCCACTAATATTCAAGGTTATTACTAAGATATGACTTGCATTCCCAGTCATGTTGGCTTATTTCTGACTTTTAATTTGATTTACTTTTTATTTTGACTATTCATTTAGTGTTATTCCTCCCTTTGCTGGTTTTCACTTTTCTTTTTCACTTCATCCTCATGGAATATTTTGTTGACAATGTTCTGTAGTGCAGACTTTCTAATTCTTATTTTTTAAACTTTTGTTTATCTTAAAAGATTTTTATTTCATCTTCAATCTGAAAGTTAATTTTGCTGAATATAAAATTCTTGTTTGGCATCCATTTTATCTCAGAGCTTTAAATATGTTATTCTATGAGGGTCTGGATTGAGAAATCAGTTGAGATTTGAATTGACTTTCCCTTATATATAATTTACTTTTTTTTCTCTCACAGTCTTCAAGATCTTATCCTTATTCTATAGTTTAGTCATTTTCACTTTAACATGTCTTAGTGTGTATTTGCTCTATTTTTGTATATTTGGGGTCTTGTAAGCCTCCTGTACTTAATTTTCCATTTCATTCTTTAGGTTTGGGAAATTTTCTGATACTTGTCATCCAAAAGAATGTGCTTTCATTTTGTTTGTATCTCTGCTCCTTCTTCTATCCCAATAATTCTTAAATTTGTTCTTCTCAAGTTATCCCACAGTTCCTGGAAGTTCTGTTCATGTATTCTTACCATCTATGCATGGTCAACATTATTTTTAATATTAAATATTTCATATTCATTGAAGACAGATGAACAAGAGGAAGAATACTTATTGAGAGAAGAAAAATTAAAAATATAAGAATATACAGAAGAGCAGAACTGCAAAACACCAAGTGTATATTATCATCTTCCACAAATTGATGCACAAAAAACTCTCTGCTGCAAATATGGTGGAGAGAGAGATCAGAGAAGAAAAAATGATAAAATGAATCTCAGTGGAAAAATGAACAATTCTCTTTGCCAGCATCCAAAAGCTTCTCAGCCCTGTCTCTGAATTCCCAAAAGACTGCCTGGCCCAGACAAGTCCTGGAAGACCCCATCACTGTCTCACCACTCCAGGCCTCAGATGGTCTGGGTTTGGCCTCATTGCACTCCCAGGATTGCAATGCCACTGGAATTTGGAAAAAGAAAACCAGGGAAAATCCCAGCAGGAAGACCCCACTTGCAGCCAAACCCACATGCACCCTGACACTCTACCTCCAGTTCTTGGCCAGTGTCCCCAGACGGGTGCAGCTGTGCCCCAAAGTGGCAATGTCACCAAACACACTGGCACCTCATACTAACCCAAGACTCTGGTCAGCATCTTAAAATCGATGTGACCACATACAACCAAACCTGGAGCCACCCTGGCAGTGGACCTCTGGGCAGTGATGGAAGTGGTAGTAGCATGAGCCGATAGTAGTAGGTAGGGGGTCAGTAGCAGTTGCAGTCATCATTGGTGTTGGCAGCAGGTGGGGAGACTGGCAGCTGTAGCAGTTGCGGTTCTGGCTGCAACTGCAGCAGCATCCAGAAAGAGAACTCTCAGTGACCTTCTAGAAGCAGCAAATGCTTTTGAGTCAGTGACGGCAGCAGTAGCAGCAGTGTAGTTGGCAACAAAGAATCTGAGTCACCATCAGGGGCAGCATACCTCCAGGTGACACTGCAACAGCATCAAGAGCAGCAGAAGGTCCTGGAGAAAGACCTCTGGGCACCTGAAGCAGGGGCATCAGGGGTAACTGTGGCACAGATGCCTGCAGCAGTGGCACCCAGGGAAAAGACCTCCAGGCATCAGTGGCAACTACACCCCACCCCCCAGAGAAAACCTGCAAGCAGTTGCAGTGGCATCCATGGTCATGCTATCATGGGCATACCCAGAACCTGGAGAAAACTCCTCCAGATTTCTGTGGCTGGTTTTAGTTTTTTAAAGTTTGAAATAATGTCTTCAATTTCATTTTTTCTTGTTCTCCCATGATTCTGCAAGACTCAGTCAGTCTTTGCAACATTTAGACTCACTTTTTGCTTTGTTTAGGCCAGAACAATCACATCATTTGTAAATAATTTTAATATGATAATAGACATAGTTACTGAGTGTTCACCATAATGCTATAAAGTACTAAATTCTTACTATGCTCTTTAATATTCCTATCAGTGATGCTTGGAGAAGAGGAAATCCAAGATAGATGAGATCAAATACTTGCTTTAGGTTATAGAGCTAGTAAGGGATGGCATGTAGGTACAAATTGAGGACTGTTTTACACCTTTACATGTCTCATAACTACTGAGCTTTCCTGTCTTCCATGGACTTCTTCATAAAGATTCCTCCTCAATACTGCTACTTTGTGCATAAAAATCCATAGGAATAGTTCAAAGGGCACCAGAAGTATGTACCACTACAGTGCAGCTAGAACCAAAGACAGAAAAGTCACAGTTATGATGGTATATATTTTATAGAAAGTTCACTCCTAACTTCCAGGTGATAATGATGGCCCCAACTTCATTTTCAAGGGTAATGAATGACTTATAGGTTTGTTTTAGTCATCTCAGGGCAGGAGGGTTGCTTTTCTAAGAACTAAAATTTTATCAGTTTGTCTGCCCGCTCAGACAGCCTTAGGTTCAAACACAGCATCCCTTTTGCAGAGGAGGTGGGTGTAACTGTGAAAGTGGTCCACTTCACCTTTTGAATATAGATCTGATGTTTATTTTTAAAAGGGGCAGGCTTTCCTTTTCCACTTCTCCCTCTCCCCCTCCCTAACCTGGGAGTGGGGAACAAGATTACATTGAGTTCTCTGTGCTCCACAGGAAGGTCATATCTACCAGAGGATCTAGGAAATGAATATCTTCCAAATTAACAAGTCAATGTTAACACTCCATCAGGGTGCCCTGGGACTCCCTGTCAGGGTGCACCTGGAATGTAGCCTTTGAAGAGTTTCTTTAAAATGCTCTTGTTCCTCTTGATGGAGAGAATCACATCCTTTGTGACAGGAGTCTCTTGTGTTTCTCCTTTATTAGCAAAGAAATAAACATTTTGTTATTTTTCTCAAAATCATATCCTTGTTTTTTAATTGTCATTGGGAACAAGGACAGAGCATTTGGTTACAACTTTGTTCCCCTACCTGGGGACCAAAAAGCAGGCCCCCACTCTGGTTTTCTTGGGCAGGTCTGGCACTGTAAGCAACTGCACTTTCATGCTGAATGAAGATGTATGGAAAACTTTTTGAGAGCTGACTACTGGAAAGTTAGTAGATGGGAGAGTATGCCTGGGGTTGAACCAGAGGAGATTTTTCTGTAAGTAAAGGTAGTGACTGAGGGATTCCCAGCAGCTGCCAATGACCACTTTGCTTCATAAAATGCCTACCTTCCTTTTCTGCATTTTAAGGATTGCTCCATCTTGTTCTACTTTGAGAAAAAGGAAAATGAATGCAGTAATATCAGGACACTTTGGCCATTTGGTAAACTCACTCTGTGTACACCAAGATCCTTGATCCTATACAACTGGTTGCCCTTTGTGGGAATGTCTAGTCCCTTTTTGTGGGGATATCATTGGTGCCACTGGTGTAGAAGTCATGATTAAGTGGTATTTGGGAACTTTGGGGGAATTTCCCTCAAATGTTCTGTCTGTTTTGAAGGTTCCCCTCTGACAGCCATAGTTTGGGTATCCTCTCTGTCTGTTTCTAGGTCTTTTGTTTGCATTTGCTTCTGGCCCCTTAATACATGGGAAATACTGTGTTATCCTATAGATTGTTTCATGTGAAATATCTTGGTTGAATGGACCACCTATAGATATAAACCTGTCTAAGAAAAAGATGTTTTACTGTAACACTCTGGTCTTTGAGTTGTTTTCTGAATTATTGTAAAATCTTACACATGGGACTAGATCTGTCAGAGATAAAAAAGGAAAAGATTCCATGTGTACAGGCATGTATGCAATTATGTAATAAGAAGTCTTAACAGGCAAAAACTAAGTTGGATGCAAAATGGTGCTTCCTCAAATGTGTGAGTATAGGAGGACCATAAAGTAGGATTTATTTTTTTTTCTTTTCAACTCAGTGTGAACAGTCTGAGTACTACTTCTCAGTCTTGCCCCAGCAGCTGCAATTTATATTGCTGTGGGTCAGGAACACATTCCTGATATAAAGGAGAATAGAGAAAAATCACAGGAAAGCTGACTGGTCTATTGAGAAATAGACAAGGAGGATGTGACCTGTACTCTACATTCCAGCCACTCTTTGCCCATGAGAGTAAAACCAGAGTTTGAGAACAGGGCTCAGTTCACAGCTTCTGCAGATGAATGAATCTATATGAGTTATAGGCCTCACTGATTTTCTATCCAGATTTTGGTCTCTTGGATTCAAAGAATAAAATCCATGGATGGTGGCAGAGGACAAAAATAAGAGAAATAAAATTAGTTTTGAATGAAAGGAAAAAAGGAGATGGATCTCCGTGTGATGTGAGTGGGAAACAGTTGGAAAGGTTTTCCACTTAATTATACTAGTTCAGAAACTTAGGCTTTAGACAAAAATGTTTATCAGAGTCTATGCTCAACAAATATTAAAAGTTTTGAGGCTAATTGTTGTAATCTCCTCTGTACAGTTGTTGGAAAGGTACCAAGACTGTTGACTTGGACCATATCTTTCTATTTGGCTGTGTGCTTTTAGTTCTTATGTCTGAATCTTTTGTAATTTTCATTTGGTTCTACCACTATTTTTATTTTCCTGCCACACTGGGACAAAGGAGTGGACTGGAATGCTTAACCTCACAGGGTTGCCTTCACATTTGAAAAAAACCCTATCTGGGGCCCAATATACTCATTGATGTCCCACTAACCTACTTTAATGGGGATGGAAGATGAAAGCTGCCAATCACAAGAAATGAAACAATGGGTTCAAATATTATTAAATTATATAATATTTAATATATATGCTTATAAATATATTAATATATATTTATGAATATATTATATTCAAATATTATAAAATTATAACATGAAGACAAAAGTGTCTCCTTTATTAAGATCTACCCTATTCATTAAGGGGACACTTCTTGGTGAAGGCCTTCCCTCTTGCCCACAAAGCTAAAATAAAGAGGCCTCCCTTAGTCCCCATGATTTCAAACACCTGTCTTCTGGCCCTTCTGAATTCTGAAGAAAGAGATCCCTAACAATTTCTTTGACCTTCACTAGACAGTGCCTTTATATACAAAAGTATGTAAAGAGAGAGTCTCTGTGTACAATTAACAATCAGGAACTCATTTAAAGTTGGTTGCATTTTGATGATAGTAAGAGAGACTGCTCAAACAATAACCTGTGTTACAAACCCTTGAGTGTATACTGGAAAAAAAATTAAGGCACAGATTTTAAATATGCCAAACTGTCTGACTCCTTTGCTGGGATAAAATTTGTTGTGTAAATTAAATTTACAGATAACATACTCACACAATAATTAAAAATTTCAAGTGAACGTATCTTCCAGGAAAAGAAAATAGAACCTTCTCGGCTGGAGGTCTACTAGAAGTGAGAAAGACCTTTTAAGAAAATGTGACCCTGGGAAAACTGATCAATGTTATCTTAACTAAGTTTAGTTTTAGGAGGGAACAACTTGTCCCAGGGGGGAAAAAATAGCAGCTGAATTTACAATAGCTAGATTGTAGAACCAACCTATAAGCCCTTCAACAGATGAATGGATAAAGAAACTCTGGTATATGTACACAATGGAATATTATCTAGTCATAAAGAAGAATAATATTATGACATTTTCAGATAAATGAATGCAATTGGAGAATATCATGTTAAGTGAAACAAGCCAATCCCAAAATACCAAAGACAGAATGTTTTCCCTGATAAGTGGATGATGATATATAATGGGGTGGTGGCGTGGTGGGTGAGAGAAGAATGGAGAAACTTTAGATTATACAGAGGGAAATGAGAGGGAGGGGGTATGAAAAATGATGGAATGAGACAGATATCATTACCCTATGTACATGTATGATGACATGAATGGTATAAATCTACATTGTGCACAACCACAGGAAAATGCCCCATTTGTGTACAATGAATCAAAATGCTATCTGTGAAAATAAAATAATAATAAAATTAGAGGCACTCATTCTTTTCTGGACAGTTGCTCAAATTACAATGAGTCTGCTTTGCAAGATATCCTACTCTGCCTCTTCAACCTGTTAAAAAACTCACATTGATGAATACCAATTTGTGGAAGACTTGAAAGCTACAAAATATTAAAATGTGATGTCAATTGCTTTTAGGATGTTTCTTTGTCATAGAAACAGATGACTTAAGATCTTGACCAGGCTTGATTTTCATGAATAGCCTAAATATACCTGACTAGAAAAAAAATATATATATATATATGAAACTAAATATATTTGTCTGAGCCTTACCTAAATATTCTATAAAAGTTTAAAAATGAAAGTTCATGTAGATTTAACAAGTAAGTTCTATCTTTTATACCTTACATCTGGCATAGGGTAACAGTGCTATTTAGAAAACTTAACTCTATCTGTCTGCTTTGACTAGGTCTAATTTGAATTATTAACACTGTTCCCTAAATGTATAAGAGATTTAAGGCTATCACTTATTTTTACTAGTACTAGTAAACTTTGCAAGCCTGTAAATATATGTGGATTCTGAATTTACTGTGAAAATTAAACCTAGTTAATATAAGGACTTCTGTATAATGGTGCAACTATTAGTTCTTTGTATATGTACTCATGATCTTCTAAGTTACAAATTATAAATATAAACCAAGTTGGTGTTCTCCAAACTGAAGTTTTCTAAATTGGTAATTTTAAATTATATAGAAATAAAAAAAATAATTTGGAATTTTATATCATTTAATATTCTGTCACTGAACCTGTTATCAATAAGATGTATGTAAAATTTATGTTACTTTTTACATGGGGAAAATTTTAAAATGTATTTTAAAAAGATAAAGAAAGTCTGATCTCTTTAAAGGTAATTAATGTAAAACATGCAAGCATTTTGTCACTTTCCAACAAAAAGGATCAAACATCTCTCAGCTTTTATTTGATTCATGATTCAGATGTAATTTGTGAAGAGCCCAACTTAACCTGAGATAAGGTTCTGCCTCCCAACTTACTCCATGTTAGAAGGGCTCCCAATTAAGTTAGACTTATGCTCATTTAAAGTTATGTTCAAAAGATCAATTTTTGTTGTAATGATAACTGTAGTCTCAAAATAAACAGGAGATATAATTTGAATTAGTAAGGTTTGGGATTATGAAAAAATTGTGTATTTTGGAACTTAACTGATACCACCGTTCACTGGTGACAAGTTCTGCACCTTCTAATGTTGAAGATTAAACACTAGAGAAGCACGCCAAGGCAAGCATATTAAGTGGGTTTTATTTAAAGGTAATAATACAGACTTCTCCCGGCAGGAAAAAGGGGGCCATGGCTGATGTTCTAAAGTTCCCAGAAGTGAGTGCACCCTACTTCTTTTATAGGTTAAAGTCTCTTTTGTTCTCCAGTTCTCTCTCCCCTTATCTCTCCTTCCTGCCTAAGTGACTAGGCCTGGTTTTGCATAAAGTGAGAAGCCATGGACAGGGGAAGGGCCAAGGTGATTCAGGCAGATAAGGGCCCAGGGGGCATTAATTAGCAGCTCCATGCTTTTGGTCCTTGAAAAAGGCAGGCAGATTTGGTAATCAATGGGCTCTGGAGATCCTTGACTTTCCATTCTTCCATGAAAAATCTCCAACTTCCAGAGGCAGGTGACTTCATGGCTTCATTTCCTCGATTTGACCCGATCCCCTATTTCTACTCTAACTATCTGTCCTTAATTCTGGCTTCATTCCACCCTTTTGCTTTAAGAACTCCTAACTGCTGTAAGGCAAATGGGGTGCTGATTGTTCTGGCTGCTTCAAAGCTGGAAGAAGGGCAGGGAGGGGCAAGCAGTTTGGAGTTGCCTTTTAAAATTGGGTCAATAGAGGGGTCCAAGGTAGAAGTCTGGTTTGGGAAGAGCAGGTTGTAAAGTTATCTGGAAGTGGGTTCTTCTATGAGAAAAGAACAAAAAAACATGAGTACTGAAATGAGACTAGTACAAAGTAAATGTTGCAGCATCTGGAATAGGCCAATGAATATCATGAAATTGACAGAAGTCAATTCTCACCAAGAGGGGGAAGAACTGAGAAATTGTTCCCATAATAAGGCCTAACAAAGGCTGGAGAGGTCAAGGCCTTAATTTGGGAAGTTTAACATTGTCCAGACTATCAGAAATGTAAACACAACATTTAATTCTTAATGTCATTGATGTCCCCAGAAAATATAGTTAAGCTACTTAATGTCATCTAATTTTTGTAAAATATCCCTTTATTGGTATAACCCGTGTTTGGTAGAGTTCTCTATACTTCTGTTACTTAGGGTTAGATAATGATACTAGCAGCAAATAGAATTAAGCTTACTTGTGTAAACTGACTAAAAATTTCTGCCTCTGCAGTTTCTCTTGATAGTTATCAGGCACATTTGCCTAAGAATCTCTCTTTTATAGCTTTTAGTCTTTTTTCTAGTGGACTAACACAAGTGTACATCTTAAGTTATATTTAACTATTATTTCTTTTACATGCCCAAGAATGACTATATTTTGGTTTTAACAGTTTTGCTGGGTGTCTAAGATCAAGATGGTCAAATTGACTTGTTCCTATCTTGTTAGTCAGCTGAGTTCCCACAGGGGTCTCTTGTAGAGAACTTAAGAGCAGCTTCTTAGCTCCACCAGTGCCATTGGCTAGGCAGGGTTTCCTTGATCAGGTGGCTTCCTTTGGAAGCATCAGGGATGTCTCCCTTTTCCATGACCCTCCTCTGCAGCAGGTGCAATGATTGGCTTTTCATCCTCTAGTGGCCTCATTAACCTCCTTGATTACAAGGTTTTGTGGCCCAAAGTTGCAAAGCTCCTTAGAGAAGTTCTCTTATTCCCTGGGTTCAGGCTGACTGAGGGCAAAAGATCCAAATACTGGTCTATCTTGCCCTTTGTATTTAATCTCAATCTCTAAATTTGATCTTAATCATCCAACAAGCCAGTCTCACCAGTCATAAAGTAAGAGTAGTGGGTTTTAACTTCAATGTCTATAACTTTACAGTTATTTATCCTTTTATCTAACTGGAGTCTGCATTAGTACTGGAAGCTACCACTATCTGTTCTAGAGGTGATGGCTTATTATCACAAATTACCTAGGTTGTGTGTTCTTGAAACAGCTACTTATGCAAAACATTAACAGGTAACAGTTTTATAAAGTGAAATTAGCAAGAGTAAAACTATATATTCAACTTGTGTAACAGTTATCTTAAATTTTGGCTGAGCTATACATTATATCCCCTGTTTGAGATCATAGTGATTTTACAACAAAAAACAATCTTTTGACTATAACTTTAAAGAATATGGAGTCTGGCTTATTTTGGAGGTTTTCTACACCCAGTGAGGTGGGAGGCAGAGCCTTATCTCAGGTAAGACATGGCTCTTAACAAATTTCAAGTGTTATAATTCTGATGTTGATCTTTGCTTCTTTCTTAAATGTTATTTTAAGAAGTTTACATATATTGATTCCTAAGTCTATATGAACACTAGTTAAAACAATTTAACATTATATCTAAAACATAAATTAAAGAAAGTCTGAGAGCTTTTAACTTTCCTTTTGTGTGGCAAAGTGGCAAAATGTTTTCATGTTTCACAATATTAACCTTTAAACAAATCAGGCTCTAACTTTTAGAAATATATTTACATTTGAAATTCTTTATCTCAGTGTAAAAAGTAACAAATTTTACATATACCCTATTGATAACAGGTCCTATAATAGAACATTAAATGATAGAAATAAATTCCAAATAAAATTTACTCTTTATAAGTTTCAAATTACCATTACAGACAAGTTTAATTTGGGGAATAGCATCTTGATAAATTTCCTGTTTTAAAATCTTGTATACCTGGAAAATATGAACACATTTAATATACAAAGAATGACCATTTCACAATTACCTTGACACTTTTACTAAATTTAGTTTTTAAAGAAAAACTTAGACTCTGTAACATAGTACAATACTCTAACAGTTGTTTAACCATAATTGTATAAACTCCAATTTTTAAGACTAATTGTTCTAAAGAATAAAACTTAATAGATGCAAAGTTAACAGTAAATTAGTGTTTCTAAGAAATCCCTTTCATTTTACCATGTCATTTTACCATATATATTAAACTTTGGTTTATATCAGAACATTAGCATTTCACCTTAGGAAAACCAATAGCTTCAGCTCTCTTACATACATACATCTAACTTAGTTACACACAAACTTGTAGAAACTTTCCCTTTACTTACACACAGAATTTCTTAGCACTTACTTAGACCCTCACGTATTTCATCACACAAACACTTTCTTACCCAGAAACATTTCCTTTTTCCTTTTGTTAAACATATTTCCATACCCAGAAACATTTATTTTCTCTTTCCTATCTGTTGACCCATTTTTGTTCACATTCTGAAACAACTCTTAGAAAATTTCTGAATTTAGATAAATAACTCTATTTTAATAAGATTAAATATTTTGTTATTTATAGTACTCTAATTAAAACACAGTTGAAACTTTCTGAACACTTTGTATATAGAATTGTACCTGTTAGGCCACAACTCTTAGATAACTTGTTTTTAATTTAGTGATGACACAAAGCAAGTTTAAACCCTTTTATTTCAACGAATAATGTTTAAGTATGATACCCCATGGAATTTAAGGAGTTAAGAGTACTTGATGTTATTTAACAATTAGCATTTTAACTTTGTAAATTAATCAGATGTTTCTACAATCACATTTGAATAATCCCATACATGTCAACTCTAATTCACTTATTTTGTGAAAACGAATATATCAGGCAAGTGTCCTGAACGTATTTTGCATCTCTTTATTGTTGAAGAAAAGTTCTAGAAACAATTGATATTAGACATTTTGTTAACATCAGTATTTTATTAGTTTGACCACCTAGAGACTTGCAAATTATTTTTGAAGACATTTTACTTTTATTACTTTATGCAATTTGAATTGAACCTTTTTAAATCATGTGAATTAAAAGAATCTGGATCCATTTTTAAATTTTAATTTTAGGAGCGCTCAGTTTTGATACAGACAAAACATGACATCAGACAGCATGACATACAAATAACACAAAATCAAAGACCTTGTAACTTTATAGGTGAATCTCCATTGCAATGTAACAGATATTCAAAAACTCTAGTTGAATAAAAAAATAGAACTGATCAAAAAAATTATGAGCTCAAAAAATACAGAATTAAAAAAATAAACAAGAGTCCTGGAAAAATGATATGGCCATTAATTACTTTAGTAAAGCACCATAAAATTTACTTTTTCTGGAGTTTAGGTAAGGCTCTTGGCTTCCTCTATTTACATTTCAATGTAAGCCTTGACAGAGATATGGAAGGATCTAACAGGTTTTTAACTGGAACCTTGTACCTAGGGCATTTTAGTCATCCCTATCAGAAGAGGCTTGAATGTCAAAGAAAATTATGAGACCTTATTTTCCATTACTTTTGAGAATAAAGCTACTATGCTAAGCTCCTCACAGAGATATGCCATTAGTTATTGAGCTGCCTATAGCTGCACATCTGGGATTTATTTTCCAGTCAGTGACAAACAGGTTAAATCTTGCTTCATAGGTAATTTGAGGATAGGAGCTTGAAGTAAGGTCCCTTTTTGATATTCCTGGGGCAGAATATTGTCCTATGGTGGTTATTTCCTGTAGTATTGAACCTGTTGATGACATAATTAAGCTTTATTTTTTTGAGATCTTTTAATTTTAATTCTTTTTATTAGCTGAGAAGTTTTGGAGTTCTGCAATGGCCTTTTGATATTCCTCCTGTGTGGAGGCACATAAATGATGTCATTTACTTACTGGAGAACAATCACAGATGTTTTATCTCTGAAATTTGTTAAGTCCTTAGCTAAGGTTTGTCTGGAACAGGTGAGGGACATCTAAATCCTGAGGCTACACTGTCTAGGTTAGCTGAGATACAGTATCTGGTTCCTGAAAGGCAAACAGAAATTGCTATTCAGAGTCTAGCATAAACAGGAAAAGCCATCTTTTAAATCTAACATAGTAAACCAAGCAGCAGTTGGAGTCCAAGATAAAAGTGTATGGATTAAGAACTACAGGGTGGGGGAAATTACTGCTTCATTGTTATAAGGTTCTGAACTAGGCAGTTTGCTTTTTAACTCCTAAAATGGGTGAATTGCATGGACTATTGCAAGACATTAAATGTTTCTATCATTTTGGATGATCTTTAATAAGTTGTTTTTCTTGTCTTTATATTCCATTTCCTTTCCTTTTGATCTCTATTAAAAATGGAAGGTGCAAGCTGGAGAAGATCATCTAAGGATTGATCAGGGCCACGTGCCAAATTTTGTAATTTCCTCTAAATATTTGGGACTGACTAAATGATAAATTTGTACCTTTAAAAGTAGGTGGCTCTTTATGGATTCAGGATTCAGGGTGGTGTGTTTTCTTATTGCTTTCCTAAGTCTCTCCATGAAAATAGCAGGACTTTCCTGAAGGCCACATAATAGTTTTTTTAGGCATCCTACTCATTATTTGAATCCCAATTAGGATGGTTTCTGGGAACTGCCTGTGCTTTAGATGGTTAAAAGCATAATTTTTCAAATGAAGTCAAATACCTGGCATAAGTTTTGAAACATCTCAATATTTATTAGGATCCTCCAAAAACCTCCCTAATGTTTTTGTCTGTCTTAATTTGGGAGGGTCCCCTTGGTGTTCTCCCTTAGTAGGCAATTCCTTAAGACTTTCACCTCTCATGGTAGAGATTATTGATGTCAAGCATGGTAACATATGAAAGGCACTTTTCATTTGCAATTTAGCAGTATGCAGGCAAGTGGTGAACCTGGCAATACTGCTGAGAGAGAAGCTCCCTTCTGAGTTAGAAGTATTAGGGATGAAAGAATGAGGTGACACCAACTGTCCATCCACTAGAGAAGTTCTGCTTTATTCCTTTTATAAAGTGGAGAGAAGTCTCATAGGCCAGGGTATGGGATGGGGCGGTAGGTAATTGGGCAAGCTTTGTCGCTAGGGGATTGAGACAGGGTGGTGGAGAGTGATTGGGGGAAGGGCTGCGCCAGCAGGAAACTGACACTTTGGAATAGAAGCAGCATATGCGCCATATTGCCGAGGTGTGGTTCCAAGAGGGGGTGGGGTTTTTGCAGCTGCTTGTGGGGAGTTAGGCCTTGTAAGGGATGACTCCCTAAATGAGCTTCCTTACAGTCCAGAAAAAGCCATCTCTCACTACCTGTCTTTGCCAAAGTTATTTCTGGCCTTCTTTGGCAAAGTGCTAGGGTCCTAGTTTACCCTGTGCTAGAGAACCTGGGAGGATTCAGACTTAAGGGCATTACTGCTTTCCTCCTGCCACTATAAACTCCTAATTATAAAAAATTATGACAAAAGTAAAAAGTGTGCCTTTTGCCTATATTTTTGCCCTGTAGACTAAAGGAATCTCCAGAGGGTGAGGGGACATCTATTGGTTGTTAGGCGTATAATGCCCTTTGCTTGGAGGGTCTCACTGGAGGGGTTTTAAATGTTTCCCTTTTGCAGCTTAAAGAGGACACCGTGAGCACATTTAAGCACAGCAACAGTATTGAGGAGACTGTAGATAGTCTAGTGAAGTCTAACTATGTGAACAAAGGGAACCTGGCCATTTTTATACTAATCATCCCAGGCCTTAATTCTACAGTTTGAATTCCTAATGTCTGGCAAAGGAAGGGGAGCATCCAGGAGGGAGTGGATGTGTGGGAATGTTGTGCACTGTATGGCCCATATGAAGGCAAATGTAATTGGCGCTTTCCCTCAGTGTCATTTGTCTACCGATCACCCTAGATACTCCTCAGGGCAGTCTGGAGGGGGAGTGTGGAGAAGGAACATTTGGGGTCCGCCTGTGAGTAGCCCAGGCCAGGGAACCCCACAGTAGTTCCAACCTTTCCTCCACCTCCATGCATCCTGGGCACATCAGGACTAGGGACACTGTGTACTGGCACCAATTGCGCCCTGGACCTGGAGAGAAAAGTAGGAAATGGCTTCGGCAGAGTCCAACATGCCTACAGAGCAGGTGATTGGAAACTTGCCTGGGCTGGGAACCTCTCACCTGAGTCTTGAAGAATGGCAGTGCCCATTTTGCCCTCCAAAAATAAAGAGACAGAAAGATGCACCTCAAACAGATGTGGGGTGCGTGGAGAGAGAAGCTTACTTACCTCAGTGTAAATCTCGCTGGGGCCTCCAAATCTGATACTGCCATTCACCGGTGATGAGTTCTGCTCCTTCTAATGTTGAAGACTGAACACTAGAGAAGCACGACAAGGTAAGCATATTAAGCAGGTTTTATTTAAAGTTAATAATACAGACTTCTCCCGGCAGGAAGAAGGGGGCCATGGCTGATGTTCTAAAGTTCCCAGAATTGAGTACACCCTACTTCTTTTATAGGTTAAAGTCTCTTTTGTTCTCCAGTTCTCTCTCCCCTTATCTCTCCTTCCTGCCTATGTGACTATGCCTGGTTTGCATAAAGTGAGAAGCCATGGGCAGGGGGAGGGCCAAGGTGATTCAGGTAGATAAGTGCCCAGGGGACATTAATTAGCAGCTCCATGCTTGCGGTCCTTAATAAAGGCAGATGAATTTGGTAATCAATGGGCTCTGGATATCCTTGACATTCCATTCTTCCAGGAACAATCTCCAACTTCCAGAGGCAGATGGCTTTAATGGTCTCAACTTCCTCGATCTGGCCTGATCTCCTATTTCTATGCTAACATCCTGTTGTCAACTCTGGCTTTACAAGAACAGGTTACAACTTCAATATCTGTAATTCTACAGTCATTTACCCCTTCTCTTTAATTGGGGTCAGTATTAGTAGTGGGAGTATTACATCTGATGTGCACTCTGTAGATGATTACGCATTACCTCAAATTAATTTGTGTTGTTATATTAGAAACCCGATCCCCTACTTCTACTTTAACTACCAGTCCTTAATTCTGGCTTCATAACTATTATAAAAACTGAATGCATTTTTGCTATCGTTATTTTCATATTGTATTTTCCTTGTAAATTTTAATTGTTATGTGTTAGTACTTTATTGAAGTGTAACTTCTAATATAACAACACAAGTTAATTTGAGGTAATGCGTAATCATCTACAGAGTGCACATCAGATGTAATACTCCCACTACTAATACTGACCCCAATTAAAGAGAAGGGGTAAATGACTGTAGAATTACAGATATTGAAGTTATAACCTGTTCTTGTAAAGCCAGAGTTGACAACAGGATGTTAGCATAGAAATAGGAGATCAGGCCAGATCGAGGAAGTTGAGACCATTAAAGCCATCTGCCTCTGGAAGTTGGAGACTGCCCTCAGAAAATGAAATGTCAAGGACCTGTAGAGTCAATTGATAACCAAATTTACCTGCCCTTGTCAGGGACTACAGGCAAGGAGATGCTAATTAATGTCCCCTGGGCCCTTACCTGCATGAATCACCTTGGCCCTCCCCCTGCCCATTGCTTCTCACTTTATACAAAACCGGGCCTAATCACAAAGACAGGAAGGAAAGAGATAAGAGGGAAAAAAAAAGAGAATAAAACCATTAAAAATACAAGATTTGCTCAATTCGATGGATTCCACCTTTGGGTCCCCTTCTTCCACCTGGGAGAAGTCTGCTTTCACTTTTCTTTAATGAAACTTACTTTCTACTCTATGCTTGCCTAGGCATGCTTCTCTGGTATTATACTTCAACACCTGAGGAAGCAGGACTCATCACCGGTAAATGGTGGTATCACCTCCCTCCTTAAGAATTGTGAAACTGCCTTCCCAGATGTTTAAAAACAATAAAACTGGAGGCCAAAATCAAGGAAGTAAGAAGACCAAGGAAAAACCAGTCAATATTTGACCCTTGCCCTCTAAGGTCAGTGAATATCCAAGAATGATAGGAGGCACCCCTCTAAGTGATACCGCCATTTACCGGTGATGAGTTCTGCTCCTTCTAAGTTGAAGATTGAACACTAGAGAAGCACACCAAGGCAAGCATATTAGGCAGGTTTATTTAAAGGGAATAATACAGACTTTTCCTGGCAGGGAGAAGGGGGCCATGGCTGATGTTCTAAAAATCCCAAGAAGTGAGTGCACCCTACATCTTTTATAGGTTAAAGTCTCTTTTGTTCTCCAGTTTTCTCCCCCCTTATCTCTCTCCTTCCTGCCTATGTGACTAGGCCTGGTTTTGCATAAGTGAGAAGCCATGGGCAGGGAGAGGGCCAAGGTGATTCAGGCAGGCAAGGGCCCAGAGGGCATTAATTAGCAGCTCCTTGCTTGCAGTCCTTGATAAAGGCAGGTAAATTTGGTAATCAATGGACTTCGGAGATCCTTGACATTCCATTCTTCCAGGGGCAGTCTCCAACTTCCAAAGACAGATGGCTTCATGGCTTCATTTCCTCGAATTGACCCGATTTCCTATTTCTACACTAACTACCTGTCCTTAATTCTGGCTTCAGTATCATGGTCATTGCTCCCTCTAGTCAAAGCCCCTGGATGCATATCACTTCCCGGACACCTCACTACAATCGACCTCAGCACACTGAGACTTCAGTGACTATGATGGAACCCAGAGAATCAGGGAGACCCAAAGACTGTGGAGGACCCCTAGGTGCCAGCAAGAAAGTGTGTCCCCACCATCTAGTGGTTATGAGTGGCAATGGTGGGGATCTGTGCACCACAACCAAGGATATTCCATATAAAAAAGATTTGATCCTCCCAAACTAGTCCTCTCAATAGTGGTCACAGAGAAGCAACATGGTTTCCAGAACTTACTAAACAATGAATTGGTTTTGTTTCCACCTCTGGAGAAGTAAAGTCAAAACGTTTACAGGGTTTTGACTATTAGGCTTAACTGTGTTTGAAGGTCTTAAAAGGAACACTGGAACAGTAGTCCCTGAACTCCTGAGCACTAAGGAACCATGAGCCTAGTCCCTTGTATCTCAGGGTCTGTGCACCTTGGTTGTAACTGGCTAATACTGGATGCCTATATGCTGGGGGTCAGTGAGTGAGGTTATTATAAAATATCTTTTTTCAAAGTGGTGAAAAAGATCCTGTTCTTGAAGGAGAGACCAAAGGAAGGCATAAGTATTTAGCCCCAAATATGCACCTGAAGGGATCATAAAAATTAGAATACCTGAACCACTCTGAGTCAGATACTGCAGGTCTGGGGTGTGGCCTGAGAATCTGCTTTGCTATCAATTTCTCTGGTGAAACAGATACTGGTTGGGGGTCAACTGTTGGGAACACTGTAATGTACAAAGCTGCTCCCCCTGATCTTTCTGGCACAGCCATTTTCCCCGCTTCCCAACTACTGTCAGTCTGTGAGCATTCTAGCTAGCTATTGGTTCATCAGTCAACTTGCAAGTATCTTTCTCCCTTATTGGTCCCCTGTTAGCCCAGCACAAATACAGTAGCTACCCCGCCGTCTTTTCACATCTTTCTGTCTCTCCTACTTTCTTTCTCTGTCTTCCTCGCTTTCACACTCTTTCTTGCACGTGCCCTTTCTGGTTCCCTTTCTTTTCCTCTCATTTTCTCTCTTACCCTGCAGGGAAACACTCTGCTAAATAAACTCCCTTATGTGACTTCCGGTGTCTGGTGTGGTTTCTGTGGATCCCTTACACAACCTGAACCCTAGTGTGACTTAGGCTGAACTGCTAAAGGACAGGAGCAAAGGACCTTTAAATGTTTATCAAAGAATAGAAAATGAGTTGCTAACAGCTAACCTCTGGATAGCACTTCCAAGTTCAAGCTCAACTGATAGCTAATACCTCCAGGTTAGAAGGATCACAAGTTCCAACACACGTAATTACCCCCTGAGGTTACCCTTTCCTGTCTTTTGGAACATCTTCATGAAATAAAGGAGGTGAGGGTCTATCAAAAAGCAAAATATTCCCACTCCCAGGAGCACCAGGTCTGGGTCCCAGCTCCTCTCTTGAGGAGTCTATTAAATCTGTTATTTATTTTAAGTAAAACTTGTTTTCTATGCATGCCTTGGCTCACTCAGTTGTCAATCTTCAACACCAGGGGACCCGATTCTGATTTCTCATATCAATAGGGAACAGATAGCTTTGAGTTGTGAGAATCCCATTCTAATTAAGAGAAATTTTTTTTAAAGTGGTCCCATTGTGATGATCCCCACATGTTTTCTTTTCCAAGAAGCAATTTACCTGCATCCCTGCCTGGCATAAGAGGATGGGCAATGGCACATTCCTCAGCAAATTACCTATATTCTGCAGAAAAAATGCAGGCCTAAAATAATGTTGATAAGAGGGACTCAAGTTACTCTGAAGAGGGAGACTTCTGTGACACTTTCCACAGACCAAATTCTGAAACTCAGGGTGATAAAGAAAATATCTAAGAATTTATGGTTAAGAGTTTAATTAGAAACTGCATGAGCCAAGGTGACCTAGACTTGTCATTGGCAGTGGGGTTATGACAGTCTGATGTCATCCAGCTGTCAAAAGGCAGACCTGGGCAGGACTCTCTTGAAACTTCCATAGATCCTCCAATGAAACTAGAGTGCAGGAGAGGAACACTTCTCTCTCCTCTTTGAGAGAATTCACTCTCTTTTGAGAGTGTCCCCTTTCCCTTGTACTATTACTTCAATAAACTTATGTCTGATACTTTGAGTGACATGACTAAAATATTTCTAATTTGATTGCAAGAATCAGGATTTGAAGGTGGGTCTTTGCACTGTATCAGCTTCCCAGACATCACCACTTCCGTAAGCACTAAATATTTTAAAGAGTTCTCAAGATCTGCATTGATCTTACTTCAGCCACATTGTCAAGCTTTCTGGTTTTTCCAACTCTTCACAAAAACTCAGAGGGAGAAAGTATATTTATAGAGCTAAACACCAGGACTGTCTTTCTCCTCCACATAGTGGATGCTCCAATTGATATAGTTTTTAATATGCATTGTAGATCTATTGAAATATGATTTGCTTAAAAATAGAACAAATAATTATTTACAAACATGCCTAATGAGAAAATGCTACATATAATACAGAAAAAAAGCAAACACTTTCATAGTCCATTTATCCTTTGGACACAATAGGCACAATATCTACATCCTATAGAAATGTTTTATTTTAAAATCTAAAGAAAAATAAATGAATTTAATATTTCCTGGATTATATTCTTCTTCAAACAATGTAAATTTTAACCTTCTTTGCATAGGGAAGAGCATATGAAAGCAGAAGCAAGTCTCTAGGACTCTTGAAAGATGTACTCCAAAATGTGGCCATAATTAGGTCATTCTCAAGGCTTATATGGATTTAATTCATTTTCCACACATTTTATTAGTACATTATATTTGTACATAATGCTTATATTTGTTACATATTTTTACATGCACACAATCAAACTATCATTTAACCAATTATTTCCTAGCACTTCCCCTCCCTCCTCATTTGGTCCCACCCCTTGGTTCCTTTTCTTTCCTGATCTCCCTTGGATTATTAAGAGATCCACTCACAGCTTTGTTTTCCTGTTTTCCCTCTCTAGCTTCCCTAGGGAGACATATATCCCTTCATCTTTTCAGTTTGACTTATTTCACTTAACATGGTTGTCTAGTTTCATGCATTTTCCTGCAAATGAAACAATTTTATTTTTCTTTATGGCTGAATAAAAATAAATTGTGTATCTCTACCACATTTTCTTCATTCATTCATCAATTGATGGAAACATAGACCAATTCCATAGTTTAGCAATTGTGAATTGTGCCCCTATAAATATGGATAAGTATGTATCCCTGTAGTATGATGACTTTAATTCTTCAAGATAAATACCAAAGAGTGCTATAGCTGGGTCATATTGAAAAGACCCCTGTCCCACCAGCTCAGGCCTATTTTAAGAGAAAAAGAAAAATTATTAACGGGGCATGTTAAAGGAATTTATCTGAAGATTTAGCTAAGAAAGAGGCAGGATAATTGGGAAAGTCAGAGCATGTCTGAACTAACAGGAGCTGATAAGCAGGAACTATAAAACTGTCCTGTAAAACTTCAGATACCAGATTCCTGACCAAGGACAGAGTAAATAGGATGAGATAACGAAGGACTGTAAATGGCAAAGTAAAATTATGGCTTGTGAAGCATGGCATCTTAAGTTCTGAGCCGCTCTATCCTTAACAAGGTTCCTTCTCGGGTCAGCTCCCCTAGCCTTCACAGATAAGGTGAGAGAAGTCTGAGTTTATACATTCTTTACCATTTTTTACGACCCGTGAAGCGGGCAGTTAGGGAAAGCCTGTGTTTATGCAGGTGCGGAAGAGAGGGGCTGCGGGCAATTTGGGGAAGACTGTGTCTCCGCCTGTGTCTCTATCTTTCATCCCCCTCTCCAGTTAAAGTAAATTTATGGCTTCTCCAAGAATGTCTAAATGCTGGATTCAAAATAACCAATAAGAAACCTGTTGCTTACTGCGCGCGCGAAACCTGCCCCTTTACCCTATAAAAAACCTGTACCCCAAAGCCTGGTGTGCCAGTTCACCGAAGCTCCGGCTGAGGTTTTACTGAGCACCTGCAGGCACCTGTGTAATCAATAAACTGCCTCTTGCTTTTGCAGCCAGTGATCATGTGAGTTCTTCCTTGGACAGGGGGTCTGAGGGTCTTTCATTTGGAGGTCCCACCGAGATTTCCCTTCGACACCCCAAACCCCTGCCCGAGGAACGGCCAAATACTCTGGGAGATAAGTTAAGCTGGCCAGCAGGGGGTTATTGTCTGTCTTTGTCTGTCTTGTGTAGTTGCTTTGTCTTGTTCGTTCTGAAGCGGAGCGATTGTACTTTGTATGGGCACGTGTGTTCCCTTTGTAGTTTGGGCAGTTTGAGAAGGAGTTGACGGACTCTGACTTCTCTCCTGCTACCCTGGGAGATGTCCCAGGGGTTTAAACCTTTGAATGCTTTCACTTTTGAATACTTTTGGTTTTGAATACTTTTGGTTTGTGCTGAAAGCGTTCTGAATTTGAATCCCTTTGCTTTTGAATGCTTTCGGGTTGTGCCGGAAGTGTTTTGAATTTGAATACCTCTGGTTTTGGATACTTTCGGGTCGTGCCGAAGCCGAAAGCGTTTTGAATTTGAATCCCTTTGCTTTTGACTTGTTTGGTGCTCGATTCGTCGGGACTTGTTTTTGGCCGGAGGGGCTTGCACTCTCCGACATTTGATTTCCTCGGTCCGTGCCGAGGACGCGCAGCATTTGTAATCTGTTGTCTGGTCTGTGTTTTCTTGTGTCCTGTGCCTGTTTCTTAAATTCCTTTTTTTACCAGCGAGACTGAAATGGGGCAATCCATGGTAACCCCCCTGAGTCTCACCCTCGACCATTGGCAAGACGTCCGGAACTGTGCCGGCAACTTGTCGGTCGAGATCAAAAAGGAGAAGTGGGTAACCCTCTGCACTCTGAATGGCCAACCTTCAACGTAGGCTGGCCCAAAGAAGGGTCTTTGCGACTCTGTCGCATTTGAGTGACTCTCACATCTGAGCAGCTTTTGTGCTGCATTCTGGCGACTTGTCGCTTCTGGTTAACTCTTGGCCCCATTTGGGCATTGTGTTGCCCCTGGGCAACTCTTTGATATAATTGGAAATTGTTTGTTTTTATTGACAAAGTACCAGCTAGCCAATTTTTGATTTAGCGTGCTACGTGTCTGTCTGTTTGTGTATTGTACTATATGGTCTTTACTCTTGCCTTCTATTAAATTCTTCATTGTGCTAATCTGATCTTAGGCTTAGGGATACTCATTGCAGGGTACTTTTACAGTCCTTCTCCTTGTTCCTGAGAGATTTGTTTACTCCAATCCCCCTAGGCAGAGAGCTCAGCAGCTCCATTCCTCAAAAGTAGTGAGAAATGATGTTTTGTGATCTTCTGCATTCAAACCTAACCTGATTTCTCAACCAGGAAGAAAAAGGGTTAAAAAGTCCTGGGTAATCCTCCCTCCCCTCTGCCTGGCCTTGCCAAAGCCTGCATTGGAATGTAAACTGCAGCAGTCTCAGTGGGAAGGGGGGGGTAACCTGAAGAAAAGAAAAAAAGGTGTCCGTTTTAAACTTCTGGGCTGGTACACAGAACTATCTTATTTTCTAGGATTCTTCGTTTGTTTTGTTTTTCTTTAATGCTGTATTTTTGAGCTCATAATTTTGATCCTGCATACCTAGGTTAATGATTTTTTTTCTTTTTGATCAGTTCTATTTTTATTCAACTAGAGTTTTTGAACATCTGTTACATTGCAATGGAGATAAAGTCACAAGGCCTTTAGTTTTGTGTTAAATATAAGCGTGCATAAAAATAAAATTTAAAAATGGATCCAAATACTTTTATTCACGTGATTTAAAGGTTCAATTCAAATTGGGTAAACTAATGAAAGTAAAATGTCTTTGAAAATAACTCACAAGTCTCTAGGTGGTCAAGCAAATAAAATATTGATGTTAATAAAATGTCTAATATCAATTGTTCCTAGGAGTTTTCTTCAACAGGAAAGAGACAGCAAATACTGTTCAGGACACTTGCCTGCTTTCTTGGTTTTTACAGAATAAGTGAATTAGAGTTAACATGTATGGGATTACTCAAATGTGTTTGTTGGTGACATCTGATTAATTTGCAAAATTAAAATGCTCATTGTTAAATAGCATCAAGTACTCTTAACTCCTCAAATTCCATGGGGCATCATACTTAAACATTATTGGTGTTTTCATAGGTCGGTAAATAAAAGGGTTTAAACTTGCTTTGTGTCATCACTAAACTAAAAACAAGGTTACTAAGAGTTATGTCCTAACAAGTGGAGTTCTATATACAAAGGGTCCCAAAAGTTTCAACTGTGTTTCAATTAGAGTACTATAAACAACAAAATATTTAATCTTATTAAAATAGAGAAATTTATCTAAATTCAGAAATTTCATAAGAGTTGTTTCAGAATGTGAACAAAAAGGGGTCAACAAATAGGAAAGAGAAAATAAAAGGTTCTGGGTTTGAAAATATATTTAATAAAAAAAAAAAAGAAAATGTTTCTGGGTAACAAAGTGCCTGTGTGATGGAATACATGAGGGTCTAAGTGCTAAGAAAGTCTGTGTGTAAGTAAAGGGCAAGTTTCAACAAGTCTGTGTGTAACTAAGTTGGTTGTATGTATGTGAAACAGCTAAAGCTATTTAAGGTTTTTCCTAAGGTGAAATACTAATGTTCTGATATAAACCAAAGTTTAATCTACATGGTAAAATGACATGGTAAAATGGCAAGGATTTCTTAGAAACACTAATTTACTCTTAACTTTGTGTCTATTCAGTTTTATTCTTTAGAACAATTAGTCTTAAAAATTGGGGTGTATACAATTATGGTTAAACAACTGTTAAAGTATTTGTACTGTGTTACAGAGTCTAAATTTTTCTTTAAAAACTAAATTTGGTAAGAAAAAAGTGTCAAGGTAATTGTGAAATGGTTTCTAGTTGTATATTAAATGTGTTCGTGTTTTTCAGGTATACAAGTTTTAAAGCAAGGAATTTATCAACCTGCTATTCTCCAGATAAACTTGTCTGTAATGGTAATTTTAAGCTTATAAAGAGTAAATTTTATTGGGGATTAATTTCTATCATTTAGTGTTCTATTATAGGACCTGTTATCAATAGGGTTTATGTAAAATTGGTTATATTTTAAACTGAGATAAAGAATTTCAAATGTAAATGTATTTCTAAACATTAGAGCCTGACTTGTTTAAAGGTTAATTTTGTGAAACATGAAAATATTTTGCCACTTTGACACACAAAAGGAAAGTTAAAAGCTCTCTCAGCCTTTCTTTGATTCATGTTTTAGATACAATGTTAAATTGTGTTAATTATAAAGTTTGTATAGACTCAGGAAACAGTATATGTAAACTACTTAATGATACTTAAGGAAGAAGCAAAGATCAACATCAGAATTAGAACACTTAAGATCTGTAAAGAGTCACGCCTTACCTGAGATAAGGCTCTGCCTCCCACCTTACTGCATGTTAGAGTGACTTCAAAATAAGTCAGACTTCAGCTTATTTAAAGTTATAATCAAAAGATTGGTTTTTTGTTGTAAAATTACTATGATCTCAAATAGGGAATATAATGTGGTTCTCAGTCAAAATTCAAGATAGCTATTATACAAGCAGAATATATTTTTACTCTTGCTAATTTCATTTTGTGAAACTGTTACCTGTTAAAAAAGTAGCTGCTTCAAGAACAGGCAACCTAGGTAACTTATGATAATAAGCCATCACCTATAGAACATATAGTGGTAACTTCCAGAACTAATGCAGACTCCAGTTAGATAAAAGGGTAAATAACTGTAAAGTTATGGACATTAAAGTTAAAGCCCAGTACTCTTACTTTATGACTGGTGAAACTGGCTTGCTGGATGATTAAAATCAAACTTAGAGATTGGAATTAAATACAGAAGGCAAGATAGGCCAGTATTTGGATCTTTTGTCCTCAGTCAGCCTGAACCCATGAACAAGAGAACTTCTCTAAGGAGCTTTGCAACTCTGTGTCACACAACCTCCTGATCAAGGAGATTGTTGAGACTAGAGGATGAGAATCGCTCAGTGAATCTGCTGCAGAGGAGGGTCATGGAAAAAGGGAGACACCCCTTAATGCTTCCAAAGGAAGTCACCTCATCAAGGAGACCCTGCCTAACCAATGGCACTGGTGGAGCTAAGAAGCTGCCCTTAAGTTCTGTACAAGTGGCCCCTGTGGGAACTCAGCTGACTCTTTAACAAGACAGAAACCAGGTCAATTTGACCAACTTGATGTTAGACACCCAGCAAAACAGTGAAAACCAAAATATAGCCATTCTTGGGCATTTGAAATAATAATTAAATGTAACTTAAGATGTACACTTGTGTTAGTCCACTAGAATAAAGACTGGAAGCTACAAATGAAAGAAAGATTCTTCAGCAAATGTGCCTGATAACTATCAAGAGAAACTGCCAGAGTCAGAAGTTTTTAGTCAGTTTAAGGCCTGCAGATCTTCCTAAGCTACACAGGTAGACTTAATCTATGTTTGCTCGTATGATTACCTAGCCCTAAGTAACAGAAGTATAGAGCTCTCTACTAAACACAGGTTATACCAATAAAGGGATATTTTACAAAATCAGATGACTTAAGTAGCTTAACTATATTTTTTGGGATATCTACCACATTAAGAGTTAAATGTTGTGTTTACATTCCTGATAACCTGGACAATGTTAAAGTTCCCAAATAAAGGCCTTGTCCTTTCCAGCCTTTGCTAGGTCTAGTTATGGGAACAATTTCTCAATTCTTCCACCCGCCTGGTGAGAGATTGACTTCTGTCATTTTCATGATACTCAGGGGCATGTTCCAGATGCTGCAACATTTACTTTGTACTAATCTCATTTCAGTCTTTTTGTTCTATCATAGAAGCACCCACCCCCAGATGACTTTACAACCTGCTCTTCCCCAACCAGACTTCTACCTTGGACCCCTCGATTGACCCAATTTTTAAAAAGGAACTCCAAACTGCTTGCCCCTCACTGCCCCCTTTCAGCTTCGAAGCAGCCAGAACGACCGACGCCCCCTTTTCCTTGAAGCAGTTGGGAGTTCCTATAGCTAAAGCGGGGAATGAAGCCAGAATTAAGGACAGGTAGTTAGTGTAGAAATAGGGAATCGGGTCAATTTGAGGAAATGAAGCCATGAAGCCATCTGCCTTTGCAAATGTCAAGGATCTCCGGAGCCCATTGATTACCAAATTTACCTGCCTTTATCAAGGACTGCAAGCAAGGAGATGCTAATTAATGCCCCCTGGGCCCTTACCTGCCTGAATCACCTTGACCCTCCCCCTGCCCATGGTTTCTCACTTAATGCAAAACCAGGCCTAGTCAAGTAGGCAGGAAGGAGAGAAAGGTAAGGGGGGAGAGAACTGAAGAACAAAGGAGGCTTTAACCTGTGAAAGATGTGGGGTGCGCTCACTTCTTGGGACTTTTGGAATATCAGCCATGGCCCCCTTCTCCCTGCCGGGAGAAGTCTGTATTATTCACTTTAAACAATACAAACTATGGTCCTTACTCAACAGTACCAAATGATTAAGCAAACTGATAACCGAGGCAGGATGGACAAATGGATATAAGATTCTATCCATGATAAAGAAAAAGGGGGGAATGAAAAGACCCCTGTCCCACCAGCTCAGGCCTATTTTAAGAGAAAAAGAAAAATTATTAACGGGGCATGTTAAAGGAATTTATCTGAAGATTTAGATAAGAAAGAGACAGGATAATTGGGAAAGTCAGAGCATGTCTGAACTAACAGGAGCTGATAAGCAGGAACTATAAAACTGTCCTGTAAAACTTCAGATACCAGATTCCTGACCAAGGACAGAGTAAATAGGATGAGATAATGAAGGACTGTAAATGGCAAAGTAAAATTATGGCTTGTGAAGCATGGCATCTTAAGTTCTGAGCCGCTCTATCCTTAATAAGGTTCCTTCTCGGGTCAGCTCCCCTAGCCTTCACAGATAAGGTGAGAGAAGTCTGAGTTTATACATTCTTTTTTTTTTTTTTTTTCGGTGCTGGGAATCAAACCCAGGGCCCTGTGCTTGCAAGGCAAGCACTTTACCAACTGAGCTGAGCTATCTCCCCAGTCCCTGAGTTTATACATTCTTTACCATTTTTTACGACCCGTGCAGCGGGCAATTAGGGAAAGCCTGTGTTTATGCAGGTGCGGAAGAGAGGGGCTGCGGGTAATTTGGAGAAGCCTGTGTCTCCGCCTGTGTCTCTATCTTTCATCCCCCTCTCCAGTTAAAGTAAATTTATGGCTTCTCCAAGAATGTCTAAATGCTGGATTCAAAATAACCAATAAGAAACCTGTTGCTTACCGCGTGCACGAAACCTGCCCCTTTACCCTATAAAAAACCTGTACCCCAAAGCCTGGTGTGCCAGTTCACCGAAGCTCCGGCTGAGGTTTTACTGAGCACCCGCAGGCGCCTGTGTAATCAATAAACTGCCTCTTGCTTTTGCAGCCAGTGATCATGTGAGTTCTTCCTTGGACAGGGGGTCTGAGGGTCTTTCAATATGGTCATTCGGAGCCTAGTCTTTTGAGGAGACTCCATACTTATTTCCATAATAGTTATACTAATTTTTAGTCCCATCAATAGTGTAAAAGTTTTCCTTTTTCTCCATATTCTCTCCAGCTTCTATTATTTGTGTTCCTGGTGAATGCCACTCTGATGGATGTGAGATGAAATATTAGTTCAGTTTTTTTCTTTTTTGCAGTTTTGATTTACATTTCCCTAGTTAGTAATGCTGTTGAACATATTTTCATATACACTTTTTGCCATTTGTATTTCTTCTTTTGAGAAGTGTCTGTTTAGTTCACCTGCCTATTGATTAATTAGGTAATTGGATTTTTTGGATAGTTAATCTTCTATTGTTTCTTGTTACCATTCTCTACAAATGAAAGGGAATTGAGAAAAACAGCAGGTCAGTAAGCACTCTTTTTTTCAAGTGAAAGAGAATCAACTGGTACTAGGGTTGAGGCTCAGTGGTAGAATGCCCGCCTAGCACACATGAAGTCCTGGGTTCAATCCTCAGTACCACATAAGAAAACAAAATAAAGGTATTTAAAAAAATAAAAGAAAATCAATTCAAACTAACATAGACAAAGGTGGGGGCAGTGTTTTATTTTACAATTGAAAAACCTGGGGGTAGTTCTGACTGCAGGCACAGCTGTTTTCTGTGATGTCTTTTTTTTTTTTTTTTTTGTCTTTTTATCTCTTAGTTTTCATCCCATTTTCTGGTCTCCTCTGTAACTGAAGCCAGAATTAAGGACAGGTAGTTAGTGTAGAAATAGGGGATTGGGTCAAACCCAGAAAATAAAGCCATGAAAGACACCTACCTCTGGAAGTTGGAGACTGCCCCTGGGACAATGAAATGTCAAGGATCTCTGGAGCTCATTGATTACCAAATTTACCTGCCTTTTTCAAGGACTGCAAGCATGGAACTGCTAATTAATGCCCCCTGGGCCTTTGCCTGGCTGAATCACCTGGGCCCTCCCCCTGCCCATCGCTTCTCACTTTATGCAAAACCAGGCCTAGTCACTTAGGCAGGAAGGAGAGATAAATGGGGAGAGAACTGGAGAACAAAAGACACCTTAGCCTATAAAAATGGAGGGTGCGATTATTTCTGGAGACTTAGAACATCAGCCATGGCCCCCTTCTCCCTTCTGGGAGAAGTCTGTATTATTACCTTTAAATAAAACCTGCTTAATATGCTTGCCTTGGCGTTCTTCCCTAGTGTTCAAACTTCAACATTAGAGGGAGTAGAGCTCATCACCGGTAAACAGTGGTATCATAACTTCAAGATGGCAGTAAGCTTTCTGTGCTCACCTCCTACCAGCCATTTGTGGGCCTCTAAAAGAATCTGTCTGGACCAGTTCAAACCAACTTGGCAGGCTGTGTTTCCTTGTTCAGAGGGTTTCCATGCTCTGATTTCTTACACTTGGTCATCTTCCCACCTCACCCAACATAGGGTGAAATGCAGAGGAAGGATCCCAGAAAAAATCAGGAGTTACTTCTGAAGAAGAGAAAACACACTGGAGACAGATAAAAATATTCTGAGCAGATTCCCCTGCTGTGACCAGTGTGGCCAAACCTTCAGTTCCAGTGAGGGGCAAAAGGGATTAAAAATCAAGATTCACACAGATTTTGAAGATTACACTGGGATAAAGTGGAGCTCTGCTCTCTGATGGAGATGTAGGTCTAAAGAGTTATACCAGCAATCCTTATTTATATATGTCTCATTATCAGGTTAATGACTATGAAAACATTATTCTTTGTATTCAGGAATGTCACAGAAAATAGGACATCTAAGTAGCTTTTCCACGGTTGCAAATTTAATGAGCTTTGTGTAGCTCTCAAGAAAGTCCATTATTAAAAGTTATTCTAAAGTGAGCAGACACAGGAGAAGTGAAGCTGGTGAAATATTGTGGTTGTCTAGCATAAAAATTTCTTCCTTCCCAGGAGCTATAAACCTGAGATCAAGATCAGAGTTGATAGGACTCTTACACAGAGCCTCCTCTGTGCAGGGCATTGCCACAGCAGCAGTCCAGCATCCTGTGCCCTTGTACAGAAACACTTCCACGCACCAGGCATGCCATAACAATGAGGTCATCACAGAACCCCAAACTCAGTCACTGCTATCCCATTCTCTGCCACCACTTTCCACACTGATCTGTAGGGGAATAGCTAACTACACCACAGAGGTGGGAAGACTCTATTTCAGCTCATGGCACTGTTGAAGAACCTAGGTATCAGGACATCTCCACTTCAGAGATGAGGATATCAAGACTCAGAGGGTCTTAAACTTCCTTCCCAAGTCCACTGGTCTTGAAAGTGGTAGAACCAGAACATAAAGACCAATTCAGTCTCCAAAGGTGTGTTTTAAATCATTCTTGGTCTACCAGGTCAGTAATAGTCTCCCTGAGGTACAAAAGGATTATCATAGACCTTGAGAGGAAAGAGGGAAATCAGAAAGGATGAAGACTCCCTGATAGCACCTCCCAGAGACCCCGCACCAGTCAGTTTGTGTCCAAGTTTGGAAGAATTCTTGTCTGCTCACATCTTCTAGTTGTTTTCACACATGTTTATTTCCACATTGCCTCTGTAATTTTACACTTGTTATTTTTTGTTTACTTATTTTTCTTAAGTCACCTTGCCTGTTATACTTACAAAAATGTATTTAAATCCTCAGTGGTTTATGGAAATTTTCAATAAAAATGAGTATCATTTTCCCCAAATAAAAAAAAATTGACTTCAAAATCCCTAGAACTACTAATTTAATTACCAGTCATATGTGCACCATTCCAAATCATTCATCTGAGGCAGAGTCTTCAGACTGAGCTTGGAGAATTGGAGTTACTGGTTCACACCAGAACCCAAATGATCCCTGTGATCTTCTGCCACATGCAGTTATCCAGGCACTCTTTCAATCTCCATTGCACTCTGAGAGCAAGGTGAGGGAAGTCCCAACTTCCCTCAGCCAGGAGGCCAGGAAGATGTCCTACCCCAAATGTAGTCAAGTTCACACACTTCAAAACCAGGTTTCTGGTTCTGGTCACTGCATCCTTAGTTTCCAACCACATACCATTTTAGATGTGATCTAATTCATGGGTCATGGTTCTTTCCAGCAACTTCTTTCCTGACCATTGAGTCATGTCATGACTCCCAATTTGACTATTCTGTGATTATTGCTTGTTAAGTGCTCTAGGAAGAAGAAACCAGGTTTGCATAGTGTCCCCAGGAAGTTGGGCAGTACAAGGCTGAGCAGTCACATCTTTTCCCACTGTCCTACTGTCCATTTGCTTCTCAAATGTCTGCCAGAGACAAATCTCCATGGAAGAACAGAGGAGCCACCAAAGGAAAAAGGGGCCTTTGAGAGCATGCAGGAAAATGCCCTTAGTGTACAGAGAAGCAAGCTAGCCCTGAGGGCCTTTGTCTCCCCATCTTGCACAACCAACTGGGGCACAGCTATATTGAATCAATGTCCCCTGACTCCTGACACATGTTTGTCATTTATTCAACTGAAAATATTTCCACCACAAATTACATTGGGCTTCTAGCTCTAAGGACAGATGATTAACCCTTCACTCTAGAATAATCTAATTTCTGTAATATGACAATGTAGTCACAATGATATTCTCTCACCTGGGAGATTAACCACATGATCTGCTAGACTCTAATGATCCTATAGAAATAGAAAACACAGGCTTGGGTTACCTAAAAATATCTAAAACATCCCACCTCACCCCACCCTGCTCCTAAAATCTCCAAGACTTTTCATCCTATGAATGAGAAAAGCTTTATGTGACCATTTAAACCAGATGCTCCACATGGACTAAATTTTATCTTCCTTAGAAAGCACTATGGAGGGCTGGGGAGATAGTTCAGTCGGTAGAGTGCTTGCCTTGCAAGCACAAGGCCCTGGGTTCAATCCCCAGTACTGCAAAATAAATAAATAAATAAATAAATAAATAAATAAATAAAAGAAAGCACTATGGAGTCATTGTGTATTTCAGGAGTTAGGCTGTGGCCTGTGCTCTTTTCTCTCACAGTCAGCCACTCTACTCCTTGTTGTTCAGCCCTATATTACAACTGAGCTTCTGTCTGGCTACCTCTGGGTCCTCTCCCAGTGTTGGTGGGGGATAACCAAGAGGGGAGGCTGCTTCCCACCATTCAAGATTCAGCACAACTGCACCAGGAAGAGAGCTGAATGGGGGAAAGTGACACAAACAGTCTAAGAGGTCAAAGTTCTGTATCATTCAAGGGCTGAGCTTGTGCCAAGAAAACAGGATTCCAAGGAAGACTGGTCTTGTTGGAAAGGGATGGGAAACAACAGAATTCCTTCCCCAACCAAAAATCCTCTGCACTCACTCTGATTTTACTATTTTGGGAAAGATCTTTAAATTTTACAGATTATGTTTATACTAGATAAAAACTAGAGGAATCTAAATATTCAAGAGGAGCAATATGACTAAATCAATTGGTACATTGTTCCACAACTCTTATGCAGACTTAAGAATGATAGTTAAAAATACTGTGGTTTAAGTAACTCAGAAAATACTCAAATGTAAAATAAAAATAGAAAATTGCATGTATGATGAGATTACTACTGTGCCATCTGATGATGTACTTGCTGAGCAAAAGATCTCAAACATATTCAACTTTAGTGCTGCTAGTAAACTTGTGGGGTGGTGTGCAGAAAAATAGAGATAGGTGACCTGATTAGACTCAGTGTCCCCACTTAGAGCCACAGAGCTGCCTGAGACACCCAACTATCTCCTGCAAACCCTACACAGCTGCCACTGGAAACTAATGTTAGCAAGCTCATCTAGGTGTGCCTAACCTGTCCTGCCCCATGGAAGGTGCCATGCTAAGAATAATGGCACTGGATATTGCAGAATCCACGTTATCTTGAGGGTTTTCACCCTAAATATTCAGAATTGAAATGAACATTCCCATGGGACTGAATGTGTTAATGTTGTCTGGGAATTGAGCCCTGACCCAAACCTCAGGGATTTTACCATCCAGGGTGAATATTCACAAGTGAACCTTTTGCTTCTGGCTGGTCCTCTAGCATTGTAAGGGAAATCAAGGGTGCCAGACTATGTTGCCAGCCACTGCTGCAGTTTTCTGAGTCTTTTTTTCTCTCTCGCTCTGCTTGAACCCCCTCAGTAGGACTCCACAAGGAATTCCCTTCATCAGCACTGTTGAAGGTCATATATCGATATGCTGCTTGTTACCACTAGGATGAAACTAGAGTCCTGGTCTCCTTACTGTCTTTACTTCTTGTTAAGGCTGATACTTGCACTGGTGAGAAAATACTAGGAGACTGTGGGCCATGTCTGACATGCCCAAGAGTCTGTGCCAGCCTTCAACTCAGCACCTACCTAGCCCAATGTGTCCAGAAGAAATGGCTGAAAAATTAAACCTCAATTAGCCAAGTTGTGATGCCCAGAGGGACATGGCAGGCCATGGCTGGGAGGACTTTGGGCATATTTGTTCCAGCCTAAGTTTGGCTTAGCAAGGGAAGTGGTCTTTCGGAAAATGGTCTTAGTTAGGGAAGTGGCCCATTCCTCATATCAAGACCTGAGGAGCAGGCCTGGCAACCATTAGCTTTCACTTCATGGGGGAATGTGGGGCTTCTGGTCCCAACATGTTGCATTTTCTGTTGTACCTCATGACTCCCTTCCCTCTTCTTACCCACATCCATTTTTCTCATCATCATGGGCAAGACAGCTGTGTATTGGGCATCTATGAAATCCTGGGTATGTGCCTTAAACTTCCTAGTCAATCTTCCAAGATAAACATTTTTTTCAATTTCAAAAATGGAGTAATGTGGCCTCTGAAAGTCACATATTATCCTGACATGGCCTGGTTTACTCACATATTGCCTTCATTATAATCTCTTACACTCACATAATACCCTCACTGTGACCACTTACACTGATATGCTACAATACTCTGGCCTCTGACATTCATATAATACTTTACTTGGCCTCTGACACTCACATAACAACCTCACCATGGCCTATCACACATAGTATTTTCACTAACTTCTGACACTAAACTAATGCCCTCACTGGGGCCTCTCATTCTCACATATTATGCTCAATGTGACATCTGACTTTCACATAATATCCTACTGTGGCTTTTGAAATTCACATAATACCCTCACTTGGCCTCTGATTCTCACAAAATATCCTCACTCTTATGTTGACATTCACATAATATCAACACTGTGATCTTGACAGTCACATAATATCACTATGACCCCTGCCACTGACAAAGTGTACTCACTATGGCATCTGATGCTCTCAAATATACTTACAATGTTCACATATATTCATATATTTTTTCAGAATAGTCCTTTAGATTGAAAATTTTTCCTAACTGTGACCTCTGACATTTAAAAAAAATCTTCTCATTTACAAAATGTCTTTCACATATTACACTCACTGTCACATGAGTTCCTCACATAATACACTCAGTGTGACATAAAACACTGATATAATACCATACTGTGGCCTCTGACACAGAATGTCCTCAATCGATCTCTGACACATAATTCCTTCATTGTTACCACTGACACATTATATCCCTGTAGTGACCTCAGATACACATAATAGCAAAATTGTGGCTTTCTACACACATACACAGTGAGGTCTTTGAATCTTACATAATACCTTAAATGTGGTCAATGACACTGATATAAAACCCTCACTTGGTTTCTGACACTGACATATCATTATGAAATTTATACTCACATGACACAATCACTGTGGTCTCTGACTCTCATACAATTTTCTCACTGTTATCTCTGACACTCACATATTACCATACTGGAACTTCTGATATAAAACCAACAATGTGACCTATACAACACAAAATATCCTCTCTCTCCCTGATGCCTGAACCCCTCACAACTTGGCCTGTGACACTGACATAATATTCTCACTGTGATCTCTGATCCTCATATATTATACTCTTTGACTTCTGACACATAATTACCTCAGTATGATCACACTCACATAATAAACTCAGTGTGACCTCAGGCACTTAAATAATACCCTAAGTTTAACCATTGTCACTGATAAAATACCCTAATGTGATCTCTGATCCTCAAAAATGCACTCACTATGATTTCTCACACTCATATAATACCCTCAGTGTAACCTCAGATACTAATATAACACCTGCATATGCTCTCTGACACATAATACCAAAAATGTGGCCTCTGACACTCAGAATATTCTCATTGGGGCTTCTGACACTCACCTAATACCTTCACTATGTCTATTGTCCATTACAGAATACCTTCATTCTGCCCTCTGACAATTATGAAATATCCTCAATTAGCAGTCTCACAATATTTTCACCAGACCTCTGACATTATATAATTTACTCACTGTGACTCAAACACTCCCATAATACCTTCATGTGGCCTCTGGCATTTGCAGAATATCCTCACTTGTCCTCTGATACTGACATAATATCCTTACTATTCTTGTGTCACTCACATAATACCCTTACTGTGGACTATGATCACACACAAAAAAATTCTCACTTTGTCCTCAGGCACTCACAAATTATTGTCACATGGCCTCTGTCACCCACAAAATATCCTCACTGTGGCCTCTGACATGAACATAGGATAGTCAGTATGATCTCAGACATAAAGTAGTCTCCTGTGGCCACTGACACTCACATAATACCCTCATTTTGTACTATGCCATTCACATAATATCTTCACTTGTCAGCTGAAACTCACATAATACCCTACTGTGTTCTCTGACATTCACATAACACCCTAATTCTGACATCTGACACTGATAATACCATCACAGTTACATGTCTCACTCATATTATTTCTTTAGTGTGACCTGAGACACAAACCTGATACCCTCAATGTGTCCTCTAATTGATACTGTATCCTCACTGTGGCTTCTGATGCTCAAATAATTATCTCAGAGTGACCTCAGACACTGACATTATACACTAACAGTACCCCCTGACACATAATATCCTACCTGGGGCATCTGACACTGCAATAAAATCCTCACTGTGACTTCTGGCACTCACATAAATACCTCACTCTGGTCTCTGACACTAACATAATAGCATATCAGTGGCACCTAACACTATTAAAATAACTCACTGGACTCTGACACTACATAATATTTTAGCATGACCTCTTAAACTAAAATAATGTACTCACTATGACACTGAACACTCATTTACTATCTTCACTGTGTCCTATGACACTGACATAATATCCCATTTTGTCCTCTTACATTCATTTAATAATATGAATATGACCACGGACACCCAAATAATATTCTTAATTTGGTCTCTCCTCTGATACTCACATAATACCCTCACTGTTGCCTGTGACACACATTATATTCTCACTTGGTCTCTGATGTTTATACGATAACTTCCATGTGGCCTCTGATATTTACAATGTCCTCACTTGGCCTGTGACTCTAACAAAATACCCTCACCATAACCTGTTACAGTCATAAAATACCCACACTATGGCCCCTGATGTTGAAAATATTTTCTCATTATATCCTCTGACACATAATATCCTCACTTTTCCTGTGTCACTCACATAACACTCTGTGTGATTTTGATACTCATATATTACCCCCACTGTGAACTCTCACACTCAAACAATACCCTTACTGTGACCTTTGACACTGACTTAATATCTTCAGTGTGGCCTCAGATTATATCCTAAGTGTGACCACTGACACTCACATCATACACTCACTGTGGCCTGTGATGCTTTCATAATACCCTTATCATGACTTATGACTCTCACCTCATAACCTCATTGTGACCTCTGATGCTGATATAATATACTCACTGTGGTCTCAGACACTCACATAATAACCTCTCTGGGACCTCTGACACTTGTAATACTCTCAGTGTGAACTCTGACACTCATATAATAACCTCATTGTGACCTCTGATTCAGATATAATATCCTTTCTATGGCTTCTGACTCTCACACGATTCCCTCAAAGTGGCCCCTGACAGGCACATAACACCTTCACTTTGTTTTTTGACTCTCAAATATTTTCCTCAATTTGCCCTCTCTTTCACATAATACCTCACTGTGACCTCTGACACTCAGGTAGTAACCTCTGTTTTACCAATGATGCTCACCAAATACCTACATGGTGACCCCTGAAGCTCACATTATACAATCAATATGGTTACTTACACTCACATAATATCCCCATAGTGACCTCTGACACTGAAAACATATCCTTTTTGTGACCTCTGCCACTCAAAAAATACCTTCAGTGTGACTTCAGGTACAATCATGATACTTTTACTGTGGCCTCTAAAACTGACATAATAACCTCACTTTTTTCTCTGATACTCATATCTCCTCATAGTGGCTTCTGAAACTCACATAAAACACTAAGAGTGACAAAACAACCTTACTATGACCACTGACACTGAAATAATATAATTATTGCTTCCTATGATACTCACTTTATCTCCCTATGACATGTGACACTCAAAGAATAGCTTCTCTGTGACTCTGATAGTCACAAATTAGCCTGACTTGACATATGACCCTCAAAAATGTCTTCACTCTGATATCACATGCTCCCAAAATAAGCTCATTGTCACTTGTGACTCTCAAAAATATCCTCACTTGCCCTTTGACAGTAATGTCATACCCTCAATGTGACATTTGACACATTACACCCTCACTCTGACCTCTGACACAAAAGTCCTCCATTGACCTCTATCACTGACATAATACCCTCATCTAATAACTCACACTCACATATTACCCTCACTGTGACTTCTATCGCATACTTATTACCCTTAATGTAGTCTATGACACTCATAAAATATACTCACTGTGGTCTCTGACAGATACATAATACCCTCATTTGGCCTCTAACTCTGAAATAATATCCTCAGTGTGACCTCTGTTACTCACATAATAATCTCAGTGTGACCTTTCTCACACACATAATAGCCTTACATGGCTTGAGTCACTCACAGAAAACCCTCAATGTGTCTTTTGGCTCTCACATAGTTCTACTTCTGAGCCCTGTGACACTCAAATAATACTCTCATTGTTCTTTTTTGAAACTGACATAATACCTCTGTGGCCACTCATACTCACATTATGTCCTCACTGTGATCTTTGACACTCACATTATTTTCTGAAATGACTTTGGACACTTTTATTTATCTTCACTGGTGCCTCTGGTGATCACCTAATTTCCTCACTTGTTATGTGACACTCACATGATATCCTCACTGTGAGTCTAATAGTCACACATAATATCCTCACATGATCTCTGACACTCACATAATGCCCTCACTGTGGCCTCTTATAATCACAATATAACCTCACTGGGACCTCTGTTACTTATGTAATACCCTTACTTTGGATTATAACATTCACAAAATATTCTCACTTGGCCTTTGATGCTAATGTAATATTTTCACTTTGACCACTGACACTCAAATAATAACCTCACTGTGATCTCAGACACTCAAACTGTGCACTCAATTTGACCTCTGACACAGACATTATATCCTTTATTGGCCTCTAACACCTAATATCATTAATGCAACCTCTGAAATATAATAACTATACTGTGACCTCTGGCACTCACATAATACCCTCACTGTACCCTCTGACACTCACACAAATCCCTAATTCTGGTCTCTGACAATCACATAATACACACATTTTGACCTCAGACACAGACTACTACCACTCTGGTCTCTGTCACTCACATAATATCACACTGTGTCCTTTGAAAGTCACATAAATATTATCACTGGGTCCTCTAACACACATAAAATATCCTCACTTTGACCTCTGACATTGACATAATACCCTCAATGTGATGTCTGAAACTGATACAATATCCTCTCTGAATTCTTACACTCATAGTGTCATAATTTTGATCTCTGTTACTGACATAGTATCCTTATTCTAACCTGTGATACTCACATAACACCCACAGATTGGCCTCCTATACACATATTATGTTCAAGGTGACTTGTCATGCACATAATACCTTTTTGTGACCTGAGACACTCACATAATGCTTGCAACAAAGTCTCTGACACTTATATAATATCCACATTTGGTCTCTGATATTCATATAATAAATTCAATCTGACTTCTGACATTCACATAATATTCTAACTGTGACCTCTGTCACTCACTTAATATACTCACTTTTGCTCCTGATATTCACATAATATCCTCACTTGGCATCTGAAACTCAAAAAATGCCATCACTATTACCTCGATACTCATGTAACACCCTCAATGTGGCCTCTAATATTCATCAAATACCTTCAATGTGGCCTTATACACTCACATACTATAATTGTCACCACCTCTGACACTCACATAATACACTCACTATGGTACAAGATGGTCAGTGTGACTTGGGACACTCATAATATCCTCATGCTGGCCACTGATGTGACAAAATATTCCCACTGTGGCCACTGACACCCACATAATTCCCACAGTGTTCTCCCTGTGATTGACAGTATATCTCACCTGTAGCCTCTGACACTCATACGATATCATTTCTGGGACAGTTGCCACTCACCATAATATCCTCATTTGGTTCTGACACTCATATAATACCATCACTGTGGCCTCTGACACTTACATAATATACACAATTAAACCTCTGATATTCACAAAATATCCTCAATGTGGCCTCTGATATTAATATAATACCCACTGTGGCCAATAAGACTCACAAAATTTCCTCACTGTAGCCTCTGACACTCACATAATATCATCACTCTTACAACTGACACATAATATTCTCCATGTAACCACTGTGACCACTGTCATTCATTGAGTATCTTCCCTGAGGCCTCTGACATTCAATAAACATAGTCTGGCCTCTGACACTGATATAATGTCATCAGAGTGGCCTCAAACATTTATATAAAATCTTCACTGTGCCTTCTGACAGACAATAACCTCACTATGGTCTTTGACTCTCACATAATCTCCTGTGCCCTCTAATACTCATATAATACACTCACTGTTGCCATGACAATCACATAATATCTTCCCTTGATCTGACTCAAAAATTCCCTCATTGTTATCTTGATACTCACATAAAACCCTGAATGTGGCCCCTGACACTCACATATAAACCTCAATGTGGCCTCTGACTTTCACATAATATCTTCACTGTGACCTCTGAAACTCACATAACATATGACCTCTCACACTCACATAATACCCTCACTTTGGACTCTGACATTCACATAATATCCTCACTATGAATAATTACATGCACATAATGTTCATACTGTAACCTCTCACTCTTCCTCTGGTCTCTGACACACATAAAATATCCTCCATGTGACCTCTTAAACTCACCTTACACCCTCACTATAACATCTAACACTCAAAGTCTTTATCTGGCCTCTGACATTCATATAATATCCTTACTATGGCCTCAGGTTCTCACATGATATTCTAACCTTGACAAACTGTCCTCACTATAGCCACTGATCCAGATATTACCCTCACTGTGGCCTCTGACACATAATATTTTCACTCCAGCAACTCACTTTTACATAATATCTTTAATCTGCCAACCAGCACTCACATAATACCTTCACTATGCCTCTGACACTCTGGTAATTACTTCACTATAGCCACTGACACAGAATATTCTTATGTGGTCTGACACTTACTTATCCTCATTCTTGTTCCTTTTACATAATATTCTCCCTTGACCACTAACACTCACATAATATCTTTACTGTAGCCTAAAATACTCACAAAGTATTTGCCCTGTGGACTCTCACATTCATATACAATCCTCACTTGATCACTTTTTAAAAAATATCATTTTTTAAAGATTAACATGTAAATTACAGAAAAAGTAAAAGTACAAGCAAAGAGCAAACTTATTAATTTGCAAGCAGCTTACTTGGACATGGCTTCCATGTCATGAGTATACATACCCAACATCACATTTTATGTGTTTGATAATATCATGCTTTTCCACACATGAATATTCATCAAAACAAAAATCTAATACCTACCTCATTTGACCACTTACATTCACATATTATCATAATTCTGATACAATAAACTCACATAAATACCCTCACTCTGGCCTCTGACACTCATATAATATTTACACTTGACCACTGACATTAACATAACATCCTCACTGTGGAAATTGACACTCACATAATACATTCACTGTGACTGAAGACACTAACACCCTTAATGTGACTGCTGACACTCACATAATATCCTTAGTATGCACTGTGTCCTTTAGTATTAACATAATATTCATACATTAGAATTTATAACTAATATAGTAGTTGTCCTTTGGCTTTTAATGCCAACATATTATCAATAATTTTATATGCAAAATTAATAGTTTCCCCGAGTCCTTTCAAATTCATGTAATATGGAATATGTGGCCTCTTAAACTCATATAAAAACTGTTTATTGGTGCTGGGTTTGTGGCTTATTGTTAGAGCACTTGCCTAGCACAAGTAAGGCACTGGGTTCAATCCTGAGCAACACATAATAAATAAATAAATAAATTTAATTTAATATAAAAAGAATTATCTTATTTTTCTAAACTATCCCTTGTTCTTTCTATACTGATATTATATTCATACTATAGCATTAAAACTGCTGTAATCTCTAGCCTCTGGCTGTTTATACTAACATGCTTTCCATTCTATAAAATCTAAACCTAACAAAATAGTTGCCTGATACCCATAATGTGAATGTGATAAACTTGTTGTACCCTCTAAAACTAATAGCTGCCATGTGGTCTTTAATGCTAAAGAAATATTCTTACTATTCCACATTAAACTAATATAGTAGATTCCCTGGGACCTTAAAGATCATTATAATATCTGCAGTGACCATCTAAAACACATATAATAGCTCCCCTGTTAACTTCAATAATAATACAATATTCCTATTATGACTGTTCCATGTCCTTTTTTCAACAGTATATGCATACAATAGCATGGAAAACTATACAAGAGCTGTTCTGTCCCTTTAATAATAATATAATTTTTCTGATATTACAACATCAGAAATGGGTAACACAGCCATTCAGAGTACTCAAATACTAATATAAAATCCATACCAGAGTATCAAATATGAATATAGAAGCTGTGCTGTGGCCTCTAAATCTAATGTGTTATTCATAGCCAAGAATCTAAAATGAATACACTAGCTCCCCTCTACCTTGAAATACTAATATAACATCTATATTATCACCTACAAAACCAATAAAATATATCTCCTGTAGCCTTTAATATTACTTTATGCCATCTTTTTTATAAACCCTGGAACCAATATAATAACTTACTTGTGGATTTTAATATTCACTTAATATCCTTGAAATAACATCTAAAACTAGTAAACGGGTGTTCTGTAGCATTTAACATTAGCATATTTATATTATACAGCCTTATGCTAATAAAATATCTGCATTTTGGCATTAAATAATTTTTATGAGTTATCATTAAAATTAATGTATTAACTACCATGTTGATTTTAATCCTAAGATATGCATACTTGAGTTTCTAAAAATGACCTAAAGATTTATTTGTGATTTTAATACTAATATGATATCAGTACTATGATATATCAATCTGATATGATAGCTGCTTTTTAAAATTGATGTATTATTCATACTATAGGAAGTACAACTAATATAATAATGGCCCTGAGGTTTTAATACTATTACATTTTCCATAGTATAGCATTTAATATTAACATAATAGCTTCTATAGACCTTGGATATTGATAGAAGAAGTGTGCAATAACATCCATAACAAATATAATAGCTGTTATGTAGTCTATTTTGCAAAAATAATATCATAATAAAACACCTCAAGATAATGCAATATCTGTCCTTAGTTATTAATAGTAATACCAATACTACACCATCCAAAAGTGATATAAGAGTTGTCCTGTGGATTATAGTCCTATTATAGAATCCATATTATTATAGAATTCTCATGACTAGGGCTGCTCTTCATGAGCTTCACTGGCATCGAGTAGAGAGGTAAGACAGAGCACTAACTGGAACCAGGATGCAAGTTCTCAACAGGCTTCATTAGAAACAATCCATGCCCAGTAACTGAAAGAGTTCAGAAGGCAGCTGATCAAGACACTTAAAAAGCATAATCTTTGTCCCACTTCTCTGGGAGGAACCTGTCAACAATAATGCAAATTCAATGAAACATCCCTCAGTCATACACAGGGCTTCATGTCACCTGGTATTTGAACCTTCAGAGGTGAGTTGCAGTCTTGCACCTGAGACAAACAAGGTGGCCCCTAAATTCCATGGTCTCTTTGTCAGGATCACCAAACCCTGAGTACACAGCTGCAGATATGAGGACATGAGGAGAGACATATGTAGCCTGCACTGCCTTGCTGCTCCTTGCTAACACAAGACCAGAGGGCAAAGTCTGTGGGCTGTGTTTCCAGGGTGTCTCCATCTCATATTGACCTTGATTGTTTTGGGCTTCACAAACTGTGGCCTTTAATCATGGGATTTGCCTAATTTGGATTTCAGTAGGGAAGCTGTGGTCATAATATATCACTTTAAAATTTTTATTTTGTCTACATTGGTCTAGCTGTCATAAAAATCATAATTTTAAAAGCATGCTTGTTCTGGTGATTTTTCTATTGAGAGTTTGGTGCACTACACCTTTGTATTGGATTCCCTTCTTAGAAAGGGAAAAGTACACCATCAGAGATTGGTGTCTCAGTGTTTGAATCTGGTGATGCTGTGCTTCAGAGTGAGAAAGTCAGGACTGGAACAACTGGGTACAGAACCATTTGAGGATATTACTAGAAAGTTGTATTTGAGACAAGGGAATAACACTCAGGAAGGCTTTATTGATATACTTGTTCATGGGAATTCTTTGTTAATACAGTGAATCTGTTTTCTGTGGAATCAAACCCTTCTGGAACCCAGGATTTATCACCCATTTTCTGTGATTTCTTTTTTCTCCTGTTTTGGAGCATTAAGCAAAGATCCCAGCAAATCAATTTTCAGGCATTTTCCAAGAGTTGTCAATGAAGAGAAATTATCACTAGCTGACCTTGTTAGTTTAAAGGCTTTTTACAGTGACTTGGAAATTAACTGAACTTCTGCTCATTTCATTGTCCTATCAGGCCTGCCAAAGCTCATACAGGGCTCTTTCTCCTTCCTGAAGAAACTTAGTGGATAGGGAATGTTATCACATAATGCCATAATGTCATAAGATGAATACCTACAGGAGCAGGAGATAAGAGGGGAGAATTTTCCATAACTTTGATTTTTAGCAGCTTAAAAAACAGGGACTATTTCCTTTTTTCAAATTCACTGGTGCCTCAGGGCTTACCAAACTCAGCACCATTCAGAGTTGCAGGATTTCCTTGTGGTGATCCTCTCCATTTTTTGTTCCCCAGTAAATTTCAAGGAACACAGAAGCTTTCAGCAATGCACTATTCTGGGAGCCCTCAACAGGGGTGATTGTGCATATGAGTATTGATATTCTAGTCTTTCCAAGCCAGTGGTCTATCATCAGACTCTCACCTTTGTGGGATGGTAATGAGAAGTCAATTAGTTCTGTGTGCACAAGCAAGATAGTTCTAAACCTTTGAGATGGTTTGCTAATTTTTGATATTTCTTAATAGAAGAGAAGAAGATCAGCTTCTTGTGTTCATTCAAAAGTGGGCACAGGGCACTCAGAGAACCAGCATTAGATTAATGACTATCCCCTGAAGAGAGTGATTACCTTGTCCTTTTCCATTTATCAAAACTGAATTGTCAGTCCTTCTCTCTGCTCCAGTAACCTTAGCTGTTGAATAAATATTGACTTCTGAGTTGGTTCTTGTTCTTCTACTGGGTCTCCTTTCCAAATTTTAGTTAGAAGAATAGAAATAAACTGTCTTCAACAACACACACAAAAAGAAGTGACCTGCTGTGACTTTGAAAGAAGCAGTGCAGATGTTCCATAAAGAAATAGAGAATTCCACTCCCATGGTTATGACCATGGTATTGAACAAATTTTGGCAATTTCACACCATCATTTCTCTTAATAAAAATTGCATTCATGAATTTTATAACCAAAATATTTTTATCTATGTGAGGAAATGGAAACAGAAATTATTTAGAAATGGAAACAGAAATGCCAGTTCCTTGGTATTTAATTGGGTCCCTGGAACTTTGCCTGCTGCCACACAAACTTTTCCAAAAGATCTCTGGAATTACAGCAGTGCCATTGCTATAGGATGATGGAGACAAAGAAATGAGACTTCTGATGACTACATCTTGGAAGTGAAATACCATGGCTCTTGCTGATTTATTTTTCTTTGAAACCAGATGCTGATGTGAATTCACTTAGATGGGGAAGCTACAGGTTTTAGACAATAGAACTCTCTGGTGCCAGTGATCCCTTGTAGTGTACCCATATCATACAATGAGAAGAAATATTGAAACAATTCTAAATTTCACAAAAAGCATTGGAAAGTCTTTGGTTCTCTATCTCTGAAAGTCAGTCATTGCAAATTTCCAGTGGTGCAGAATGGAAACAAGGACAAAGTAGAAGTTGATTTCCCCTCTTTCACTGTTTGACTCACTTTATGGTAGAGTTGTATGGCATCCCTTGTTCCTCTCCATTCTGTGTTGTGTTTTCTGAATATTGGTACATTACACACACATGACTCAAATATTAGGGTTCCCAAATAGGACCTATATAAATGGCCTTATACACCTGATGACAACTTCAAAACCATATCCTAGAATAATACCAGAGAATGAATGGCAAAAGTGATCAGGCCTTGTAAGGCATAATGACTCCTTCAGGACTCCCACATGGCCAGAAGGAGGAAATGGGTCTGATTAAAACTGTCTCTCCAAACCAGGTGAGTTGGCTACACCTGGGACAGTCTGGGGACAAGCTTCAGGGTGTGTTGGTGTAACCATGTCCCATGTCAAGGGAAGTTGGGAGAAACCTGCATATCAGTGGGCCATTAGAACCATCTTATGTGAGAAAGGGCTATAGGTATGGAGTTCCCAGGGAAGTGACCTCACTTTCTTGGCAGTAGAACACACAGAACTTGGAACCCTAGTAGCAAGGCACCCACATTCCAGATAAACTCCCATTCTGCTCGCTTGTGTTGAGACAGCAAGCCCAGAGCCATGAGTTCTTGTTGTCTTCTCATCTTTGGATTCTTATTTCTCAGGAAAGTCCCTAGTAGGGGTCTTTCCCAAGATTGGAAGCACTGTATCAATGTTGGGACCAACAAATCTGGCAATTTATCCCAAGAAGACCAGAGGTGAAACAGGACAGGCCATTGGAAGTGAGTAGAGCCTAGCTCCTCCACTCAGATTCCTATTTAGATAGCACCAGACCCTCAGAAGTTTTTGCCTGTGTGTTTATATTTGTGTCTCATATTTGTGATTCATTGAATTTGATATTGATCAAGCTGTGATACTATCCTTTAAAAGAGCGCCACCTTACATCATTCCTCCACACCTCAGAGAGACATAACTACATATTTGAGTGAGTACAAACTAGTACTTCACAAGACCTAGTAACTATACTTCTTAGCAAATCTTCTCTAAACACTTTAGGGAGCCTTTCTACTTACCTCAGAGAGCTGGCAATACATACCTCAGAGAAAACTTTTGTCTCACCACAGAGACCTTTCCTATACACTGCAAATAACCCTTTTATTCACTTAAGTGAACACTTACACTCTCATCAATAAGCCTTCCTACAAACCTCATAAAGCCATTCTACACCATTCAGAGGGCCCTCCCTACATGTAAGAGAGCCCACCATACATAAAAATGAGAACCCACTCAACACCTAAGAGAATCTTTCCTTCACACCTCAAACTCACTTCTCTATATGTCTAAATAATGACTCCCTACTAATACCAAGAGCTTTTTCTACACACCTCAAATTACCATTCATATACCCCTTAGGGACACTGCCTCCACTCTTTATTGAGCAACACTTACACAACTCAGAAAGCCTTTTCTATACACCCCAGAGAGTACTCCCTATAAATTCCAGTGAGATGTTAATTCAAACCTCAGAATTCCAATGCTACAAACAACACACCCTACTACACAACTTGGATACAACATACTACTCAACAAAATGCCCTCTCTACTCACCTCTGAGTGTTGGCCTGACACACCTCAGAGAAGACTCTGGATACACTGTTGAGTGGCCTTCCTAAACAATATAGGGATTCCCCCTATTGTACTCAAAGAATACTCCCATTACATCTCATTGTGTTCTACCTAGTCATATCAGATAGATTTCATTATTTATTTCTGAGGACCCTAAGTACACAACAGAGAGCACTCCTATGAAGACAAAAGCCCTTCTACACCCCTCATAGATTCCTCCTGTACACTTAATAGAGGCCTCCGTACATACCTCAAATCATCTGCACTATAAATCTCAGAGAACCTTCCCTTCACACTCCAGTGAACACTTCCTGCACACATAGCAGTCACCTCTCCACAGAGCTCAGAGCACTACCTACTCTTATCAAGTGCCCTCCTTTCAAACTTCAGTTAGTCTTCATTTATCTCAGAGATCTCTCCTTACTCACCATAGATGTCCAAAAATACACACCTCAGCTAGCTACTAATTTTTACCAATGAACACCCACCCTATACACCTCATTCAACAGTCCTCCCTAAAAATCTCAGAGAGGCTCCCATACAAAACTCAGAATGCTCTTTCAACAAACCTTTAAAACCAGCTACACATCTCTTGTAACCACCAAAACTAACCAGAAAGCCCTCCATATTTACCTCCAAGGGCCAAAACTACAAACCTAAAAGAATCTCCAAGATACTCTTCTGAGTGACCTACCAAAAGACCTCAGAGATTCTCTCCTCTATCCTCAATATTCCTCTCACCACACCTGAGTTTATTCTTGCTACTCATACCAGAGACCTCACTATTCACTGTAGAATTCCCTCCCTACATAACTGAGATAGCATTTCTACTATGTAAAGCAGGCCTCCTACAACCCTCATAGATTCCTCTCCCTACCTAATATAGACCTCTCTACACACCTCTGAGAGCCCTCTAAACACATCAGTGTGCTATCCCTCTGAATTTCAATTAGCTCTCAGTACACACCTCAGTGAACCTACACAGCAATATTCAGAGTCCAGTCTATTCATATCCATGATTCCTAACTTCAGACCATATAGATCCCCCTTCCACACTTCATGGGGCCCTCCCTTCTATATCAATTTGTCCTCCTTACTCATCTAACAGAGTTCTCACTACTCACATCAAAAAACCCTACAAACACAACTAACTGAGCCGTTTCTACTCATCTAAGTGCACCCTATCTATACACCTGAATGAACCCTCCCAAATCAACTGAAAGGACCCTCACACACACTTCTTGTAGCTCTCTAACACACATCATAGAACCATCCTGCACACCTCATAAAGCCCACAAAACACAGCTCAGAGGCCACATGCTACCTAATTTCAGAGAGACTTCTCTACACACCTCAGTTTAACCTTCATACACAACAAAGTGTACCCTCCATACTAATATCTTGAGCAGTTCCTGCACACATCAGAGAAGTCCCTACATAACTCAGTGAGTAAAGCCTTACTTCTTTGTAAGAAGAAACAATGTTTCTTTGCAAGCCCTCTATAATAATCTCAAAGAGCCTATATACTCACCTCACTGAGGTCTCAATATACAGACCTAAGAGAACACTTTTTACTCTCCACTATGGCCTTCCCTATACACCATAAATACTGACTCTTACTCTGAACCTAAATCTAACACTAGCCATAAATCTAAGTCCTCCCTGCATGCCACAGAGTCCTCCCTGAACCTGAAACTGATGATGACTTGACCCTGACACTAAACCCTAACTCTAGGCCTAACCTAACCCTAACCTCATAGTGCTCTCCCAGTCTACACCAGATTTTTCTCACTGCTCATCTTACCAAACACTTTCTACTCACCTCAAATGACCCTCCAATCACAGCTCACAGAGTTCTTTCTACAATTTTCAGTGCACATACACTGTGCAACTCTGTGAGCCATCCCAGCTCACTTCAGGGGGCCCTCTCACACAAAAAAGGAGCCCTAGGACAAGCATCATAATACTGTTTTACAAAATTTATACTCACCTCCTTATACAGCTCAGCAACTACACACTACCAATATTAGAGACCCCTCTCTACACACATCATAGTATGCTCCATAAACATCAATGCAAACCATCCTTACATCAAGAGTAATACCTACTTGTGTAGAAAACCTCAGGTAGACATCCATGTATACCGTACTGAGTACAAATTATATTTCTGTATGAGACCATTGTACTAACTATACTTCTATGCAGTACTCTTTAAACACCTCATGGAGAATTTCTACTCACCTCAGAGAGCCTTCACTACACATTTACGAGAGCTCTTTCCATTCACCTCAGAGGTCTTTCCTATACACTGCAAAAGTCCTACTTATTCAGTTATGTGAGCCCTCCCTCTCATAGCAAGAAATTCCCTGACAAACCTTACAAATACCCCCTATACCTTTCAGAAGGCCCTCCCTACATACATCAGAGAGACCTCCCTACACAAAGAAACCTGTTTTAACACCCCAGAGAACACTTCCTACACACCACAAACTCATTCCCCAACACAAATAAGTAATCCCACCCTACTCACATCAAGAGCCCTTCCTACATGCCTCAAAGTGCCATCCATAAACAGCTTAGGGATTCCTCCTCCACACTTTATTGAGCAACACCCAAACAACTCAGATAGCCTTCCATATACATTCCAGCAAACACTCCCTGTAAATACCAGAGAGATGTTAACTCAAACCTCAGAATGCCCATGCTACACACCTCAACCAGTGCTACATACACAACACAGATAGGTCTCACTTCTATCCAAAACTCTCCCTACTCATGTCTGGGTGCTGCATATACACACCTAAAAGAGACCCCATCATTCTCTATTGAAAGCCCTCACAAACACTTCAGAGATTTCTTATACTATCCTCAAAAAACCCTCTCATCAAAATACAGTGTGTTCTCCCAAAACATATCAGAGAGATTTCACTATTCACTTCAGGGAGGTCCTCCCTCAACAACTGTGTTAACATCTCTACTCAGTCATAAGGCCCATTTACACCCCCATAGATTCCTTGGCATATCTAATGGAAAACTCCCTACACACCTGTGAGAGCCCTCATACACACATCAGAATGCCATTCTTATGCATTTAAATGAGCCCTCACTGTACACCTCAGAGAACCTACACTACAAAGTTCAGAGAGTCTTCCCTACACATTTCAGCAAGTCCAACCTACAGAAAACTTAGGCCCTCCTTCACACTTCATAAAGTCCTCCCTTCTACATCAGTTTTTCCTCCCTACTTCTCTTACAGAGTTCTCACTATTCAGCTTAAGTGGCCCTCCAGAAACAACTCAGAGTTTTCTCTATTTATCTCAGTACACATTCTTTATACAACTGACTGACCCCTCCCAACTCATCTCAGAAGGACCACCCAAAAACATCATAGAGACCACTGACACACATCAAAGATCTCTTCTACGGACCTTATAGAAGTCCCTCTATAGAGATTAGAGACTGCAAGCTACAACTTCAGAGAGTCCTCTACACACCTCAAAGTAACCTTCATTCACATCAAAGAAAGCCTACTTACCTCAACAGCAGTCTCTACACACCTCAGAGAGACTTCCCTACACACCTCAGCAAGTACAAATTGGATTCCTTTAAAAGCCCTCTTTACTAACTACACTTCATTTCAAGTACTCTCTAAATCCCTCAGAAAGTCCATCTACTCACCTCAGAAAGCCCTCAATACATGCCTAAGGGAGCCCTTTCAATTCACAACAGAAGCCTTCCCTATGCATTCAAAATAATGACCCCAACAGAGAACCCAACCCTAACTCTAACCCTAACACTAAGCCCACCATACAAACCACAGAAAGCCCTTGCTGACATTGACAGTGACCATGACCATTACCTTGACACATTACTAATCCTAATGCTAACCTTAAATTTAACTTCATAGAACCTTCCATTCTACATCAGTTTTTTTTCCCTACTCTTGTCACAGAGCTCTCATGCCTTAACTTAAAAGGCCCACCAATCACTACTCATTAAGCCTTTTCTACAACTCACAGAACACCCTCCTATGCACCTCTGTGAGCCCTCCAAGCTCACCTCAGGAAACCCTCCCACACACCACTAGGAGACCTCTAACACATTTTGTAGAGCTCACTTACACATGTCATAGTTCCCTCCCTCCACAGTCACATACTACCAACCTAAAGCACCTCCCAAATAATCTCAGAATACTCTCCTTAGACATCAAAGAAGGTGGTTCTACTTACCTCAAATGTATTTCCTACACACTTCAGAGGGACATCCTTACATATCTCAGTTTGTACAAATTAGATTCCTTTGCAAGTCAGTTCTACTAATTAAACTTCTTTGTAAGTGCACTATAAATACCTCAGAGATTCTATCTACTGATGACAGAAAGTCCTCAATATACATCTCATTGAGCCCTTTTGACTCACCACAGAGGCCTTCCCTATAAATTGCAAATACTGAATCTGACCCTGAACTTGACACTAACACTAGTTTAAGCCTAAACCTCAGCCCTCCTTACATACCAGGGAGTCCTCCCTGACACTGACACTGACCATGAACCTGAACCTGACCTAAATCCTGACCCTAAGCCTAACATAATAGTGCCTTTCCTCATTCATCAGTTTGTTCTCCCTACTCCTCTAACATATCTCTGACTACTCACCTCAAATGGCCCTTGACACACAATTTGGTGAGCTCTTTCTACAATTTACAGAGCACCTCCCTGATTCACCTTTGTGAACCCTCTCAAATCATCACAGAGGGCACTTCCACATATGTAAAGGAGTCCTCTGACACACATAATAGTACCTTGCCTACACAGCTGAGAGGCCACTCCCTACAAACCTCAGAGGGCCCTCTGTACACACATCTTAGTTTCCTGCTGACACATCAAAGAATATCCTCACTACACATCTGAAGAATTGTCCCTACACACCTCAGAGAGACATCCTTACAGACCTCAGTGAGTACTCACTATGGTTTTTTGGAAGCCTTTCCTAATCACCTCAGAGAGCCTCTGTATTCACCTCAGGGAACCCTCATAATACACCACAGAGAGCCATTACAACAATTCAGAGAGTCATTTCAACACACCACAGAGGCATTCCCATTACAATCTAAATACTGATTTGGATCCTAACACAAACACTGAACTGAACCTTAACCCTCTAACTCTAACACTAACCCCCTAATTCTAATACTAACTCTAAATATAACCTTAATTCAAGCCCTAACCTCAAAAACTAACCTTAAACCTAACAGTAACCATTCCTTCTCAGCTCAGAATCATCTCCATACAAAAATCACAGGAACTTCCCTACACATCTGAGTGCCCTCCTGACACACTGAAAAATGTCCTTACTATATGTCTCAAGAGAAGTCTATACACACCTGAAATAGACATATCCCTACACAAATAAGTGAGTACATACAATACTCCTTTTCAAGTCCTTCTAAACACTTGAGTGAACCTTTCTATTAACCCCTAAAACCCTCACTACACTCTTCAGAAATCCCTTTTGACTTAACTTCCATATACACCAAAAATACCCCTACTTCCTTAATTGAGCACTCACACTCATGTCAATTAGCCCTCCTATGAACCTCATAAAGCCCTCCTACACCCTTCTGAGACCCCCTCCCACAATACCTCATAGAGCCCTCCTTCCATAATGAAAAGAATCTACTTTCACACCTTGGAGAAATTTTCTATATGCCTCAAACATACCTCCATATACATCTAAGGATTTCCTCCCTACCCACATTAAAAACACTTCCTACACAACTCTAAATCCATTCATACACACCTTAGGGACATGCCCTCCACACTTCATTGAGAAAACCCTAAAAAATTTTCAGAAAGCCCTCCTTATACACCTCAGAGAGTAATCCTTAAAAATGCCAGAGAAATGTTAATTCAAACCTCAGAATGCTTGTGCTACACACCTCAGCAAACCCTACCCACACATCTCAGATAGACCTCAATATTCACCAAATACTCTTCCTACTCACCTCCAAGTGCCTTACCTACATGCCTGAGAGTTTCCGGCTACTATCCTAAAAAAACCTTCCACCACAGGGTGTTCTCCTTGCTTATATCAGATGGATCTCTGTATTTACTTCACAGGGCTCTCAATACACAACTGGGATAGCACTCCTGCATGGGCAAAAACCATTTTTTATACCTCATAGATAACTTCTGCACACCTAATGGAGACTTCTCTACACACCTCAGGGAGCCCACAAAACAAACCTCAGAGAGCCCTACCCTTCCTACACACCTCACAGTCACCTTTCTCTACATCTCAGAAAGCCTCCACACTCATATCAAGCACCCTTGCTACACAACAGAGGGCCATCCATTCACACCATAGAAGCCTGTATTACACACATCATTTATCAATCCTTACAGAACTCAGAGAGTAGTTGCCAAATACTACACACTGCCTCTCTACACTACTTTTACAATTCAGAGGATGCTGTTATACACTCATAGAGCCCTCCTTTCAAACCTCAGTTTGTCCTCTTTATTCACATCAGAATTCTCCCCTTACTCACCATAGAAATACATATCTACACCCCTTAGAGAGTACATACCTCTCACCAAAGAGGACATTTCCTAAACACCCCATTCAGTTATCCTCTCTACAAATCTCAGAGGGGCTTCCATACAAACTTCAGAATGTCATTTCATCAAACCTCAAACCTCAAAAAACACTACCTGTGCATCATAGGTAGCCTGCACTATTCACCAAAAAGTCCTGTCTATTCACTGCCAAAGACCAAAACTACAAAACTCAGAGTCCTCTTTATACTCCATTGAGTGCCCTCCCAAAACACCTCAGATTCCCTATATTACCTTCAAAGGATCCTCCCATCAAACTTTAGTATGTTCTCCACACTCAAATCAAAAATATCACACTATTTACTTCAGAGGACCTTCCTGATACAACTGAGACAGCATTTCTCCTCAGATGTAAAGTCCTCTTACAACCCTCATAGATTCTTCTGCACACCTAAAGGGACCACCCTACACACCCTGGAGAGACTTCTCCTCACATATCAGTGTGCCATCCCTATGCATTTCAATGAGTCTCACTAAATACCTCAGGGAACCTACACACCAAAGCTCAGAGAGCCCTCCCTACTCATCTCAGTGAATTCTACCTACATGCCAAAGAGATACTCCATTCCACACCTCATAATGCCTCCCTTTCTATGTGAATTTGTCCTCCATACTCATCTTATAGAGCTCTCTCTGCTCACCTCAAATAATTCTCTGAGCACAACTCACTAGAGTTATTTCTACTCATTTCAGTAAACACTCAGTATAGACCTGTGTGAGCCCTCTCATCTTCACAGTTGGACCACCCACACATGTCTAATAGCCCTCTGACATGTCATAGAGTTCTCCTACACACCTCATAGTGTACTCTACACAGCTCAAAGACCATGCACTACTAACCTCAGAGAGTCCTTCCCTACACACCTTAGAGTATCCTCCATGCACATAAATAAAAGCACTCTCTAATCACCTCAAAGCCATCTCTACACACCTCAGAGAGACATCTGTACATACCTCACTGAATACAAACTATACTTGTTTTAAAGCCCCTTCTGATAACTATATTTCTTTGCAAGTCATCTCTAAATAATTCAAATAGACTATCTATGCACCTCAGAGATTCTTCAATGCACACCTCAGAGAACTTTTGATTCACTACATAGGCCTTTTATGTACACCACAAATGCTGACCCTGATCCTGAACCTAACCTTAAACCTAACCCTAACTCTAATTCCAAGCCCTCTGTACATAAATAGAGGGCCCTTCCTGACCATGATACTGACCATGATCATGACCTTGACCCTAACTACCAAACCTAACTACAACCCACACCCTAATCTCATAATTTTCTCCCTTCTACATCAATTTGCCCTTCCTACTCATCTCTCAGAGATCTCCTTTCTTCCCTCAAAAGGCCCTACAAACACAACTCACTGAACCCTTCCTACACATCACAAAGCACCTTTCCTCTGCACTACAGTGTGACCTCCCAACTCACATCAGTGGCACATCCACACATGTTAAATTGTCCTATGACACACATCATGGAACCCTCCTACACACCTCATAGAGCCCTCTTTACACAGCTAAGAGGCAACATGCTACCAACCTCAGAGGGCACTGCCTACACACCTGCGTGTACCCTCATATGCATCAAAGGTAGCCCTCCCTACCCATCAAGAGCAGTCCCTAAACACCTCAGATAACTATCCCTACACACCTCAGTGAGGCATGTCTAAATACCTCACTGGTTACAAAATATACTCCTTTCCAAGAACTCACTACTATTTTTCTTGGCAAGCCTACTTTAAACACAACAGAGAGCCTGTCTACTCACCTTAGAAAGCTATTAATACACATCTCAAAGAGTCCTTTCAACTCATCACTGAGTCATTCTATATACACTAAAAATACTGACCAAAACCCTTAACATAACCCTAAACCTAACCATAACCATAAACACAAGCCCTCCCTACATACCACAGAGGGCTGTCCCTGACTCTGACACTGAGCAAGATATGAATCCTGACCCAAAACTGTAAGCCACACCCTAACTCTAACACAAAATTTATAGTTCTTTCCCTTTTATATCAGTTTGTCCTCCCTACTGATCTCACAGTGCTCTCAATACTCACCTCAAAAGGCTGTCTGTAAACAACTTACTGAGGTTTTTCTACCCAGCAAAGAGCACTATCCCTATGAACATCTGTGAACCATTTCAGCTCACTTCAGGGGGCCCTCCCACACACATCAAGGGGCCCTCCTATAACCATCAATGGGCCCTCCTTACATACCTCAGAGAGACTCCTATGCAAAGCAGAGAACCAAGAGAACATTTACTCTACACCTAAAACACCTCCCTACACATCTAAGTAATCCTTCCCTATTTAAATCAAAAGCCCTTCATACTCATTTAAAAGTGCCATACATACACACCTTAGGGATGCTTCCTCAACACATTTATGAGCAAAACCTAAACAATAAAGAAAGCCTCTTCATACATCCCAAAGAGTACTCCTTAGAGATAAAATTCAAACTTCAGAATGCCTTTGCTAAACACCTTAGCAAACACTACCTACACATCTCAGATAGACCTCACTACACACCAAAAAGTCTTCCCTAATTACTTCTGAGTGCTGTACCTACACAGCTCAAAGACCACTTGTGATATCCTTGGATTGGCCTTCCTAAACAGCATTGATATCCCCTCTAGTATCCTCAAAGAACACTCCTATCACACCTTAGTGTATTCTCCCTATTTATATCAAATGGATCTCACTATTAACTTCAAAAGGCCCTTGTCCACAAACCAGATAGCACTCCTAAACAGACAAAAATCATTTACACCCACAGAGATTTATACTGCACACCTGATACCTCTGAACACATATCAAAGCACCTGAACTACAAACCTCAGGGGGACCTCTGTCCATACTTCTGAGTACCCTACCTACACACATTACAGACATCTCCCTATACAACTGAGAAAGCCCTTCCTGCTCACAACAGGTGTCTTTACACCTCAGAGTGCCTTCCATACATATTTCAGAAATACTTCCCATACACCTCATTGAGCAATTTCTACACATCTTAGAGTACTGTCACTAAACACCACACACCACTTTTCTGCACACCTCACAATGACCTACTTTCAAAATTCAGTGGGCCTGTAGCCCACTTCATAGAGCCATCCTTTCAAACCTCAGATAATCCACCCAATTCATTTCAGAGATCTATTCTTATTGACATTAGGGGGGACATTCCTACACAACTTAAAAGTTCACCTAAGAGCACCATCCCTATACACCCCAATCAAGAGTCCTCCCTACAAATCTCAGAGAGACTTCCATACAAACCTTAGAATTCATTTTAAACAAATCTCAAAAAACTCTACCTATATATCTACTAGATAACTCTCACTACCCAGCAAAATACCCTCACTATTTACCTCCAGACACCATAAGTACAAACCTCAGATATTCCTTTAAGTACCCTCCTAAAATGCCTCCAATTCCATCCACTATCTTCAAAAAACACTCTCATCACACCTCAGTGTGTTCTCCTGACTCATATTAGATATATCTCACTGTTGTCTTGAGAGGACCCTCCCTACACAACTGAGATAACCTTTCTTATCTGTCATAAAGACTTCCTACACCTCACATATATCCCTCTGCACACCCTAATAGGAACCTATCTAGACACCTCTGAAAGCCCTCCCTACACATATCAGAGTTCTGTCCCTATGTATTTCAATGACCCCTATTTTTACACCTGAAATAAACTACACTACAAATCTCACTGAGCCCTCCCTACTTAATTCAGGGAGTTCTACATACACACCATATAGATCACCCAATCAACTCATAGGTCCCTCATTTCTATGTCATTTTTTTCCTCCATACTTATCTCACAGAGTTCTCACTACTCACTTTAATTATTTTTTCATTTCTTTTATTAAAATATTTTTAATTTTTACAGACATTTTGATTCATTGTGCACAAATGGTGTACAACTTTTCATTTTTATGGTTGTACACATTGTATATTCACGCCATTCATGTAATCATACATATATAGGGTCATACTGTCTGTTTCATTGTGTTTTTCCATCCCCACTCCCTCCCACCCCTTTTTCCTCTACACCATCCAAAGTTCCTTCATTCTTCTTTTCCCCCTGCTACTGCCCATTATTATATTTTGTCATGCACTTATCAGAGAAAACATTTGACCTTTGGTTTTTTGGGCTTGGCCTATTTTACTTAGCATGATATTTTCCTACTTCATCCATTTACCAGCAAATGCCATAATTTTAATTATTTTTTATGGTTGAGTAATATCCATTGTGTATATATACCACACTTTCTTTATCCATTCATCAATTGAAGGGCATCCAGGTTGTTTCCACAATCTAACTATTGTGAATTGAGCTGCTATGAACATTGATGTAGCTGCATCAATGCAGTATGCTGACTTTAAGTCTTTGGGTATAAACAAAGGAGTGAGATAGCTGGTCAAATGGTGGGTCCATTCCAAGCTTTCTGAGGAATCTCCATACTGCTTTCCAGAGTGGCTGTACCAATTTGGAACTCTACCAGCAATGTATGAGTGTGCATTTTTCCCCACATCCACGTCAACACTTATTATTGCTTGTGTTCTTGATAATAGCCATTCTAATTGGAGTTAGATGAAATCTTAAGTGGTTTAATTTTCATTTCTCTAATTACCAGGGATGCTGAGCACTTTTGCTGATCACCTGTATATCTTCTTCTGTGAAGTGTCTGCCCATTTCCTTAGCCCATGTATTGATTGGGTTCTTTGTATTTTGGGTGTAAAGTTTTATAAGTTCTTTATAAACTTTGGAGATGAGTGGTCTGTCTGAAGTGTGTGTGGAAAAGATTTTCTCCCACTCTGTAGGCTCTCTTTTCACATTGTTGATTGTTTCCTGTGCTGAGAAAAACCTTTTTAGTATCAAACTATCCCATTTATTGATTCTTGCTTTTATTTCTTGTGCTATGGGGGTCTTGTTAAGGATGTCTGGTCCTAAGCCAACATGATAGAGATTCAGGTCTACATTTTCTTCTGTTTGGTGAAGGGTCTCAGGTCTAATTCCTAGATCCTTGATCCATTTTGAGTTTAGTTTTGTACAGGGTGAGAGATAGAGGTTTATTTTCATTTTACTGCATATGAATTTCCAGTTTTCCCAGCACCATTTGTTGAAGAGGCTCTCTTTTCTCCATTGTAAGCTTTTGGCACCCTTGACTAGTATGAGGTTACTGTACTTATGTGGGTATGTCTCCGTGTCTTCTATTCTACCATTGGTCTACCTATTTTGGTGCCAATACCATGCCATTTTTGTTACTATTGCCCTAGACTAGAGTTTAAGAACTGGCATAGTGATACCTCCTGCATCTCTCTTCCTGCCCAGGATTGCTTTGGATATTCTGGGTCTGTTGTCCTTCCAGATGAATTTCATGATTGCTTGTTCTGTTTCTATGAGAAATGTCATAGGGATTTAAATTGGAATTCCATTAAATCTGTATAGCATCTTTGGAAGTATGGCCATTTTGATATTAGTTCTGCCTATCCAAGAACATGGGAGATATTTCCAACTTCTAAGGTTTTCCTCAATTTCTTTCTTCAATGTTTTGTAGTTTTCAATGTAGACATCTTTTACCACTTTGGTGAGATCGATTCCATTATTTCCCCTTCAGATGTTTCATCGCTTGCATATAAAATGCTTTAGATTTATGTGTGTTATTTTATAACCTGCTATTTTGCTAAATTCATTAATGAGGTCTAGAAGTTTTCTGGAGGAGTTTTTTGTATCCTCTAAATATAGAATCATGTCATCAGAAAATAGTGACAGTCTAAGTTCCTCTTATCTTATTTGTATCCCTTTAATTTCTTTTTGTAAAATTTATTTTTATTGTAAACAAATTGACTACATGTTGTTTCTGTTTGTACCTGGAGTAATGGAATACCATTTGCATAATTATACATTTACATAGGATAATGGTGTTTGATTCATCCTGTTATTTTTTCCTTCAAACTCAACCCTCCCACCCGCCATTATGTGTCATCATCTGCCTATTAGCGAGATCATTCGTTCTTTGGTTTTTTGAGATTGGCTTATCTCACTTAGGATGATATTCTCCAATTTCATTCATTTGCCTGCAAAAGCTATAATTTTCTTATTCTTTATGACTGAGTAATATTCCATTGTGTATATATACCACAGATTCTTTATCCATTCATCAATTGTAGGACATCTAGGTTGGTTGCACAATCTGGTTATTGTGAATTGAGCAGCTATGAACATTGATGTGGCTGTATCTCTGTAGTATGCTGATTTTAAATCCTTTGGGTATAGGCCGAGGAGTGAGATAGCTGGTAAAATGGTGGGTCCATTCCAAGATTTCTAAGGAATCTCCACACTGCTTTCCAGAGTGACTTCACTAATTTGCAGCCCCACCAGCAATGTATGAGTGTACCTTTTTCCCCACATCCTCTCCAACACCTATTGTTGCTTGTATTCTTGACAATTGCCATTCTAATTGGGGTGAGATGGAATCTTAGGGTAGTTTTGATTTGCATTTCTCTTATTACTAGAGATGTTGAACATTTTTTCATATATCTGTTGATTGCTTGTAGATATTCTTCTGTGAATTGTCTGTTCATTTCCTTAGCCCATTTGTTGATTGGGTTATTTGTATTCTTGGTGTAGAGTTTTTTGTGTTCTTTATATATTCTGGAAATTAGTGCTCTATCTGAAGTATGAGTGGCAAATATTTTATCCCACTCTGTTGGTTGTCTTTTCACCTTGCTGATAGCTTCCTTTGCAGAGAGAAAGCTTTGTAGTTTAAATCTATCCCAGTTATTTATTCTGGCTTTTATTTCTTGTGCTGTGGGAGTCCTGTTAAGGAAGTCTGATCCTAAGCCAACATGTTGAAGACTTGGAACTACTTTTTCTTTTATAAGATGAAGGGACTCTGGTCTCATTGTGAGGTCCATGGTCCATTTTGAGTTGAGTTTTGTGCAGGGTGAGAGATAGGGGTTTAGTTTCATTCTGTTGCATATGGATTTCCAGTTTTCCCAGCACCATTTGTTGAAGAGGCTATCTTTTCTCCATTGCATATTTTGTCACCTTTGTCTAGTATGAGAAAATTGTATTTCTTTGGGTTTGTGTGCATGTCCTCTATTCTGTACCATTGATCTACCTGTCTATTTTGGTACCAATACCATGCTGTTTTGTTACTATTTCTTTGTAATATAGTTGAACTTCTGGTATTGTGATACTCCCTGTTTCACTCTTCCTGCTCAGGATTGCTTTAGCTATTCTGGGTTTCTTATTCTTCCAGATGAATTTCATGATTGCTTGCTCTATTTCTGTAAGGTACATCACTGGAATTTTAATTGGAATAGCATTGAATCTGTATAGCACTTTTGGTAGTATGGCCATTTTGACAATATTAGTTCTGGCTATCCAAGAACATGGGAGATCTTTCCATCTTCTAAGGTCTTCCTCAATTTCTTTCTTCAATGTTTTGTAGTTTTCATTGTAGAGATCTTTTACCTCTTTGGCTAGATTGATTCCCAAGTATTTTATACTTTTTGAGACTATTGCAAAAGGAGTGGTTTTCCTCATTTCCCTTTCAGATGTTTTATTGCTTGCATATAAAAATGCTTTAGATTTATGTATGCTGATTTTATAGCCTGCTATTTTGCTGAATTCATTGATGAAGTCTAGAAGTTTTCTGGAGGAGTTTTTTGGATCCTCTAAATATAGAATCATGTCATCAGAAAATAGTGACAACTTAAGTTCCTTTTTCCTATTCATATCCCTTTAATTTCTTTAGTTTGTGTAATTGCTCTGGCTAGAGTTTCGAGGACAATGTTGAATAGAAGTGGTGAAACAGGACATCCCTGTCTTGTTCCCATTTTTAAAGGGAATGCTTTCAGTTTTTCTCCATTAAGAATGATGTGGGCCATGGGCTTAGAATAAATAGCCTTTACAATGTTCAGTTATGTTCCTACTATCCCTATTTTTTCTAGTGTTTTGAGCTTGAAGCAGTGTTGTATTGTGTTGAATGCTTTTTCTGCATCAATTGAAATAACCATATGATTCTTATCCTTAAGTCTATTGACATGATGGATTACATTTATTGATTTACGGATGTTAAACCATCCTTGCGTTCCAGGGATGAACCCCACTTGATCATGGTGCATGATTTTCTTAATATGTTTTTGGATACTGCTTGCCAGTATTTTGTTAAGAATCTTTTCTTCTATATTCATCAAATATATTGGTCTAAAATTTTCTTTCCTTGATGTGTCTTTTCCTGGTTTGGGTATGAGAGTGATATTAGCTTCATAGAGTGAGTTTAGTAGTGTACCCATCTTTTCTATTTCCTGGAACACTTTCAAGATGTATTGGAATGAGTTCTTCTTTGAAGGTCTTGTAGAACTCGGTTGAGATTCCACCTGGTCCTGGGCTTTTCTTGAATGGTAGGTTTTTAATGGCTTCTTCTATTTCATTGCTTGATATTGATCTGTTTAAGTTGTGTGTGTCCTCCTGGTTCAGTTTGGGAGGAGCATATGTCTCTAGAAAATTGTCAATGTCTTCAGTAGTTTCTATTTTGTTGGAATACAGATTTTCAAAGTAGTTTCTCATTATGTTATGTATCTCAGTGGTATCTTTCATGATATTTCCTTTTTCATCACGAATTTTAGTAATTTGAGTTTTCTCTCTTCTTTTTGTTAGTGTGGCTAAGGGTTTGTCTATTTTGTTTACTTTTTCAAAGAGTCAACTTTTTGTTTTGTCAATTTTAGAATTGTTTCTTTGATTTCCATTTCATTGATTTCAACTCTGATTTTAATTATTTCCTGTCTTTTACTACTTTTGCTGTTTTACTGTTCTTCTCTTTCTAGGGCTTTGAGCTGTAATGTTAGGTCATTTAGTTGTTGACTTTTCATTCTCTTCTTGAATGTGCTGCATGCAATGAATTTTCCTCTTAGTACTGCTTTCATAGTGTCCCAGAGATTTTGATATGTTGTATCCTCATTCTCATTGACCTCTAAGAATTTTTTATCTCCTCCCTGATGTTTTCTGTTATCCATGTTTAATTCAATAGCATATTATTTAGTCTCCAGGTGATGGAGTAATTTCTGATTTTTATTTTGTCATTGATTTCTACTTTCATTCCATTATGATCTGATAGAACACAAGGCAGTATCTATTTTTTTGCATTTACTAAGGGCTGCTTTGTGGCATAATGTATGATATATTTTCAAGAAGGTTCCATGTACTGCTGAGAAGAAAGTGAATTCACTTGTTGATGGATGGAATATTCTATATATACATACATACTTACAAACATATAAATATGTATATATATATTAAGTCTAGGTTATTGATTGTGTTATTGAGATCTATGGTTTCTTTGGTTGGTTTTTGTTTACAAGATCTACTAGTGGTGACAGTGGTGCATTAAAGTCACCCAAAATTACTGTGTTGTGGTCTATTTGACTCCTGAAATTGAGAAGGATTTGTTTGATGTACATGGATGCACAGTCATTTGGGGTGTAAATATTTATGATAGTTATATCCTCCTGATTTATGGTTCCCTTAAGCGTATGAAATTTCCTTCTTTATCCCTTCAGACTACCTTTGGCTTGAAGTCCACTTTACCTGAAATAAGGTTGGAAACCCCACTTTTTTTATTGAGTCCTTGTTCCTAGTACGTTTTTTGCCATCCTTTCAACTTTAGTGTGTGGATGTCTTTTTCTAAGAGATTAATCTCTTGAAGGCAGTATATTGTTGAGTCTTTCTTGTTAATCCATTCTGCCAGTCTATGTCTTTTGATTGATGAGTAGGTCATTAATGTTCAGGGTTATCATTGAGATATGATTTGCATTCCCACTCATTTGGTCTTATTTTTGGTTTTTAACTTGACTTGGTTTCTCCTTTGAATGGATTTTTCTTTAAGGTAGATCCTCCCTTTGCTCACCTACATTGTTGTTTTTCAGTTCCTCCTCAAGGAATATATTGTTGAGAATATTCTGTAGCATAGGTTTTCTATTTGTAAATTCTTCTAACCCTTGATTATCATAGAAAAATTTATTTCATCTTCAAATCTGAAGGTTAGTTTTGCTGGGTATAGGATTCTTGGTTGGCAACCATGTTCTTTCAGAGCTTGAAATATGTTGTTCAAGGCCCTTCTAGCTTTTAGAATCTGGGCTGAGAAATCTGCTGATATCTGTCTTGGTTTTTCTCTATATGTAATCTGATGCTTTTCTCTCACAGTCTTCAGAATTCTATCTTTATTTCGTATGCTAGGCATTTTCATTATAATGTGCCTTCATGTGGATCTGTTGTGATTTTGTGCATTTGGTGTTCTGTAAGCCTCTTGTAATTGATTTTCCATTTCATTCTTCAGGTTTGGGAAATTTTCTGATATTATTTCATTGAATAGGTTGTTCATTTTTTTGGTTTGTATCTCTGTGCCTTCTTCAATCCCAATAATTCTTAAATTTGAACTTTTCATGATGTCCCATAGTTCTTGGAGATTCTGTTCATGATTTCTTACCATCTTCTCTGTTTGGGCAACTTTATTTTCAAGATTAAATATTTTGTCTCCATTTTCTGAGGTTCTGTCTTCCAAGGGATCTAGTCTTTTGGTGATGCTTTCCAGTGAACTTTTTATTTGGTTTATTGTTTCCTTCATTTCAAGGATTTCCTATTGTTTTAAGAATTTTTATCTTTTTGTTGAAATGATCTTTTGCTTCCTGCAGTTGCTCTTTCAACTGCTTATTGGTATTAACATTTATTGCCTGCATTTGCTCTCTTATCTCATCCTTTGCTTCATGAATCATCTTAATCATGTATAATCTGAAGTCTTTTTCTGACATTTCTTCTACCATACTGTCATTGGATTCTATTAATATAGAATCTAGATTTGTTTGAATTATTTTCTTCCCTTGTTTTTTCATATTGTTCATGTATCTTCCCCTCTAGCAGTGCAGATCTGGGGTATTGCTGTTTCCCCCTATAGACTTATAGTGACTTTATAGGTTTCCAAAACCTTTTCTTTAAAGGGGAGATCAATATTAGCAATGGCCAGTTCAGACAGTAGGCAATCCTAGCCCAAATAGCCCCTATGAGGACATTAACAATATTGTCATAGTAAACAGTGTGAGTTCATTTATTACCTTCAGTATAACAAACAGATTTGCCATAAGATCTGCAATTTCTATTGGAGGACAAACAGGATGCGAAGGAATGTAGGATGTAGCTGTTAATGGAATGAGAAAAGAATATATAGAAGTTCTAGATAATAGAAAGAGTGAGAGTATAATCAAAAGAAGTTGGTTTTTAACATGCAAAAAGGGAGAAAGATACTCTGAGGAAACAGTTAAACAAAAGGAAAAGAGAGCAAGAAAAGTGAAGAAATAAAAACAAAATTGTTCACTAAGGAGAAAAAGGAAAATGTACACTAAACAGTCATAGTATTCAAACCTCCCAGTCTTCAGTAGCCTGATGCATGAGAGGTACCTGACAACAAGCTTCAAGTCTCCAGCAGGCATCTTAGGATTGGATTTGCCCCACCTAAATATCATAGCTATGACTTCCAGGATTATCCAAGATGGGCACTCTGGTTACCAAATGTGTTGGCAACTGGGGAGCTGCAGCTCAGAGTGTGGGCATAGTCAGCTGGAGGTCCTGGATGTGGGGTGCTGTTGGTCAGGCAGGGTTCCTGGAGGTGGGGTGTGTTCAGTCTGTTTGCAGGATCCTGGAGGCAGGGTGCAATCAGTCGGTCTGGGGGTACTGGTGATAGGGTGCAGTCAGTTGGTCTGGGGTCCTGGTGGTGGGGACCAGTCAGTCTATATGAGGGCCCCAGAGGCAGGGAGTGATCGGTCAGGGCTGAGGGATCCTGGAGACAGGGATCAGTCAGTCCGGCCAGGGTTCCTACGGGGTCTGGCTGGTTGTCTCAATATGGTGGCAGCCACGAGTAACCAAACCTGCATATACTGTATCAGTGAACTTCCAGGAAACAACAGGCAGCTGGCTGTCCACTGGCAGTGGGCTGTCAGTCTGCTGACTGCTCTCAGACAATCTGGAGGTGAACCTCAGGCAGTGGGTGATGGATAGGTGAAAGGCAGGCAATTGACAGGCAAGAGGCTGGCAAATGGCAGATGATAGATGCCTGACAGTGCACTCAAAAAGGCATCAATATGCTGACTGACTGCAGGTGATCACAGTAGAGAAATGGGGTAAACATCAGGGGATCGATAAGCTGCAAAAACTGCCTCACCAAGAAACAGATATCCTCTGCTTGAAACCTGAGTTATGGAGCGACAAGAAAAGCAGCCTCCCTCTAGTCTGCCATCTTGGATCTGCCTCACTACTCACTTTAAATGGTCTTCCGAACACAACTGAGTCTTTCCCACTCATCTGAGTATGCATTACCTATGCACCTGGGTGAACCATCAAAAGACTTCTTAAAGGGCCCTCCCACACATATCTAAGAGACTTCTGACACACATAACAGAACACTGCTGCACTCCTTATAGAGCCATTTTTACTCATCTCACAAAATACAAGTATGAAAGTCTTTATTACAGCAATTAGAGGACCCTCAGTACACATTAAAGAAAGTCTTCCCTACTTAACTCAAGAGCAGTCTCTACATGCCACACAGAGTCATCCCTACATACCTCAATGTGTACAAACTATACTGCTTTAGAAGTCATCTCTCCTAACTATACTTCTTCACAAGCCCACTCTAAGCACCAGAGGGCCTATTTATGAACCTTTGAGAATCCTCAATATTCACCACAAAGAAGCCTTTCAACTCACAACAAAGGCTTTTCCTATACACCACAAATGCTAACCCTGATCCTGAACCTAACACTTACCCTAGGTCCAGCCATAACCTCAACTCATAGTGCCCTCCCATCCACATCAGTTTGTCCTCTCCTCTCAATTCAATGAGCTTTCACTACTCACATCAAACAGCCCTCTGGAAACAACTCACTGATCTCTTTCTATTATTCACAGAGATCCATACCTATGTAACTCTGTAAGCCCTCCAAAATCACCTCTGTGGTCCTTCCCAGAAATGTAAAGAGAACTCAGACAAACATTGTGAAAGCCTCTTAAATACCTCATCAAGTTCACACTACACAGACTAGAGTACACTCACTACAATATCAAGGAGCCCACCCTGTAAACATCAGAGTGCATTGTTGACACCAAAAAAAGCCTTCACTACACATATTGCAATCTGTACCTACACATTTCAGAGAGAAAACCCTACAGAGCTAAGTGAGCACACAGCATACTCCTTTTCAAATCCTATGTACACACCTCAGCAAACCCTAACCAAATATATCAGATAGACCTCATTGTTCACCAAGGAGCCCTCCCTACTTACTTCCAAAGGCTGTGCCTAGACACCTGAGAGTTCTCATGATTCTTTTTTGACTGACCTCACTAAACACCACAGAGATTCCCTCTACTATCCTCAAAGAAAACTTCCATCACAACTTGGTTTTCTCCTTACTCATATCACAGGCAACTCAGCCTTTCCATCTAACAACAGTGGGTCCTCCCACATACATAAATGAGCCCTCCCACACCATTCAGGACCTTTATACATGCCTTAGAGAGACCTCACTACACAATGAAAAGAAACCACTTTTCCACCTCAGAGAACCTTTCCTACTCACCACAAAACACTTCCCTACACATCTAAGTAATCCCTCCCTAATTAATTCAAGAGACCTTCTTACACACTTGAAAGTGCTTTGCTGTACATACTCACATTAGGGACACTTCTTCCACACTTCTGTGAGAAACAACCAAACAATTCAGAAAGTCCTCCTTATCCTCCAAGCCAATTGATAAATTAATCCCCTGATGGGATTAACTGAGTGGTTACTGAAGGGAAAAAGGGTTTCACTGGAGGAGTTGTTTCATTGGAGGCATGGGTTTGTGGTATATATTGTGTATCTGGTGAGTGAGTCTCTTTCTGATTCATTCATATTAGCCACTTCCCTGCACCACACACTTTTGCCATGATATTTAACCTCATCTCAATGCCTAAAGAATGGGCCAGTTTTCCATGGACTGAGATCTCTGAAACTCTGAACTCTCAAATAAAAATTTCCTCCTTTATAATTGGTCAGGTCAAGCCTTTTAGACACAACAGAGAAAAAACTGATGTAAACACAGCCACAGCCCTTTTTATAGGACCGTTCACATAAAGTACAAACAAAACACACTGAAAGTACATTATATAAATGTTAATATACATGCTCCAAAGATAATGTTTGTGACTATGTGTATATACCCTGAATCAGAATGTTTCTGTCATTCACTAACCACAACATAGTGAATCCTCAGCCCTGACTACACAATAAAAGCAACACTTAGGGCATTCTCATAACATTTTTGCCAGTTTTCTAAGCAAGGGAGTCTTGGTAAAGCCATTTTGAGACTGCACCAACAGTGGGACAGAGTTTTAGTAGTAAAGTTTATAAATTCTTACAGTTGTGTTTGTCTAATTGAACTATCACTCTTCCTATGCAGATCTCTAAGGACAGACACATAATGATCCCTTTCTTTGGATCCTGTATTTCCCATATTTTATACCTGACTCTGACTCACTCCCCTGACCTCCTTTCCTTTGAGGATGTTTTTGACTTATAAGGTGCACCACCAGGAGGGTTCCCTATTCTAATGGGTGGAGAAAGTTACCCTGTGTCTGGACCTATATGGGTCACCAACTGTCTTAACCAGTGCAACCAAACTCCCAAGTCCAGCCAGGGTGGAAGGGGGATTGGAAAATAGTCACAGATGCAGACCTTGAAGATTAAGCTGGTATCAGGTGGAGCTCTGCTATCTGATGGAGATGCAGATCTAAAGAGTTATGCCATCAATCTTTATTTATATATGTCTCATTATCAGGTTAGAGACTATGCAACCATTATTCTTTGTATTCAAGAAAGTTACAGAAACTAGGACATCGTATGTTGCTTTTGTGTAGTTGCAAGACACAGTTAAAAAGTGCAATGTTAGTAGATTTGTGTAGCTCTAAAGAAAGTCCATTGTTAAAAATTACTATAAGTTAGGCAGGAACTGGAGAAGTGGAGCTGGTGAAACATTGTGGTTTTCTAGCATAAGAATCCCTTCCTTCCCAGGAACTGTGTGCCTGAGATCAAGGTCAGAGTTGATAGGACTCTTGCAGAGAGCCTACTCATAAAGGGCATTGCCACAGCAGCTAAGCATCCTCTGCCCTTTCACAGAAACACTCCAAAGCACCAGGTATGACACAACCAAGAGGTCATCAGAGACCCCATGCTCTCCCATCCTCTGTCACCACTCTCCATACTCTGGTTCACAGGAGACAGGGAATATCAGGAGACACCTCTAGTCTTCCCTCTGACTCATAGATTGGACACAAGGTTACACTTCTCTGGAAACACCTCCCCAAACTTTAAGGAACAAATCCTAGTTTTTTCTGCACCTGATACTGGCTTCGATTACCAGCCAGGAAATGGAAAAAAATGGTCTCTGAAGAAAAATATAAATTATTACCCTAGTAACCTATTACCCTATTACACTAGTAACCTCATAGGTCACTGAAATATAGGAAATGCCAGAGTCAAATGATTTGGTTTAAACTTGTTTACCTTTCAGCATTTCATGGTTCAAAGATTTAGATGTTTGTTTCTGTTCCACTGAGCAGAGCAGACCTTTCATTTCATGTTTAAGCCCAAATGCTCTTGATAATTAATGAAACTACTGAGACTATATCTAGGAAAAAATAACATGTTAGTGGCCAGAATGATTCAGTCTGAAATGCTGGCACCTTTGCTGTGGTTCTTACACAAAGAACTGTATTGACACTACAATTTACAGAGGGACTCCTAGTCACCAGAGCTGCAAACCCACACTGGGCTGGGGAGTTTGCCTCTGCTGAGAATAAAAGTCCTGCAGATTTAACAGCCAGGAAAGCCTGTTTCTCATCTTCTTTCTGACTTGTGGCCCAGGACTACTGCTGCCTGCATGAAAGCAAATGCCAGCATGGCCCACTCCAGAGAGACTCAGGAGGGTTGGCTCTACATCCAACCTGACAAGAATCACCACATATAGCCTTCACCATTGCCAGGGTGCTGAATTCTCACCAATTCCACATCCAGAGTAAAATCTGAAAAACCAGTTCAGAGCTTTTTAAGAAGCTGTGACAGGGTATTTTAACAGCAGATTCTAAGAAATTACAGGTCTGGTCAATAATGGAAGGTGTGAAGAAATAATTTTAAAATGTGTATGTGTGCCTTTTGTGCTTATAACCTAAGTAGAGTGTCCACTGCAGAAAAACAATTTCAAAAAGAATGAAGGAAAGCCTCTTCCTGGGATCCCATTTTGTCAGTACACTAAACTTTATTTAATTTAGAAGGGGGAGCAAGTTCAAGAGATCTTTTGGACAGAAGTTGCTACAAATGAGTTTTCTACCAGAATATCAATACATTTTTCTTTTATAAGTTGATAGGTATTAGCATTGAAGAGAATTAAGCTGTTTAAATTTTGCAGAAATAAATTGTGCAGGTTTTCTAAGATGGTGGGGTTTGCTTCTTGGTCCACAGGAGGGAACATAACAACTGTGCTGCTCTGTTGATCACACTAGAGTCAGGTGAACCTCTATCAAGAACTATCAATGTCCTTTATTTCCCAGACACCAAATGGATTTCTTCTGACCCCTAGTCCACTGCTCTCCAGCTTATATTTTGGGAGCAGCCTTAGTCCTGTAGCTTCACTGAGTCCTGCATACTGAAAGGGTCAAATACTGTGTTCCAGGTGAGTGTTTGGAAATGAACTTGTAAACATAGAACTTCTAAGGGACACCCTTTCTCTCAATTCTGCAGAGACTTAAGATGGTGGTTTCTGCCTCATATTTGGTAAATATATGGAGTTTACAAAGGGTATTCATAGGGACAGGGCTGCACACCCTTTTACAGGAGATATTTTTTGAGGTAGAAATGGTGTACTTAAGTCAACTGTCCATAAGTGCAACAATTAGTTCTTAAAGTATTTTGTATATTTTAATTTGACTATGAAAACCAAACAATTTTTAGGGAAGTATAAAACTTAAGAAAAAACATGATAATCAGGTTACTCAATGTACTGATTTACTTGAAATAAATTCAAAAGTAAAAAGAGCAACAGATTTTCCCTACTGGGATACAAAAGTCACCTGAATAATTCTAAATTATAATCAAGTTCTTCTTGTTCTGTGATTTAAAAAAAAAATAGCATCCAGGGCATTGGGTTAAAAAACAATGAAGACTTAGTTGCTTTATCTTGCAGAATCCTCTGAATTAGGATAGCATTATTATTCACTTACATGCTAGAATTTTGCAGTAGTATCACTTTATATCATGTGGATATTGGTAAATTTTTTCTTTCATACCAAAAGACTGTTCCTCACCCACCCACGTTGTTATTGTTTAGATATGTGATTTTAGGCAGGACAAATACTAGGGACAGAAATAAAGCAGGGTAGACACAGTGCAAACACCCCCTGCCTGATTCCAGTCTTGTCTCATCCACCCTGCATCCCCTATCCCCAGTGTGGTTCATTTCAAGCTAGTTGCAGTTCTTTGGCTCCCATGCCATTTAGCACTTAGCATTTTGCCTGTTAATCTGGCAAACTTTATTAGAC